>NC_068986.1:44966564-44972664 GCF_001194135.2 Octopus bimaculoides
CAAGAGTGGGCAGCAACAAAAAACCTATTTGTATATGCTCCACAAGGGAAAACAAGGAACATAGTTTACAATGAGGTGTTATAATCACAACAGCAAGAAAGTATGTACATGATCACCTTTTACGAAACTTCATTGACTTTCATATATTTATATTGATATACATATATATACGTGTGTTTGGGTGCGTGTGTGTATATACATCTCTATATATAAAGATGATGCGTAGTCTAGACGGCGTTTTTAGATTTCATTATTCTCTTTAACCCGGGCAACGCCGGGTGTTTCTGCTAGTATTTATTTATTTTTGCTACTTTATTCTGGTGAAAGATTTTGCAGACAAATTAATCTTCTGGATGAACTATTGAGGGAAGTCATATATATTTCTCTTGTTACACTCTATTATCTTAAAAAATAAAGTAGGACATACTTGATTATAGTCATGGAAAAAAAGATGGGATAGTCAAAGCTGAGGTGCCTTTAATCAGAGGTGATTTAGGTTAAATAAGAACTGATGATCCTACAGATTTCCTTCCTGCTTTACTGCTCCCATAATGTTGACTGATGTGTACCTTAGCTTGAAGTGGTGAAGTCAGTCATTTGAACATACAAAGTTTTCTTGAATGTTAAAGTCACCCCAGAAATACTCTCACCATCATCACAAAACTGTCACCTGTTTTTGATTTACTTTCTTTGAAAAAAATTTCTGTTTCAGATACTTTCATTTCCAGAGCAAGGATGTCATTATTTTCTCTTGTTTCTTAAAATGACTTGGAAACAGCTTGATGTGCAAGTGCAGTCAGTTGAAACTTGGTATACTGGATGCCAGTAGGTTTCAGGGGTCATCAGGAGAGAATGTGCACTGTTTCAGGGCCTTCCTCATGATGGTTTTACAGCCCCACTCACTGATGTGAGGCTCCTACCTACTGGTTTGACTGACTAGTATTCAACCTCAAGTCTATTTTGAGTTCATCATCTCTCCAGCCAGGTTTCATCATGCTGTCAGTAATCCAACACTATTCTGCATGCAAGGCTCTTACTGATGCACCATTTCTGGCACTCTGTTGGTTACAACATGGGTTCCAGTTGATATGATCAACAGAACAGCTTGCTCATGAAATTAACGTGCAAGTGGCTGAGCACTCCACAAACATGTGTACCCTTCTCAGTGAGATTCAGCATGACACAGAATGTGACAAGGCTAGCCCTTCGAAATACAGGTACTACTCATTTTTGCCAGCAATGTGAATTAAAGTGTCTTGCTCAGGAACACAATGCATCACCAGGAATTGAACTCACAATCTTACAACTGTGAGCCAAATACCCTAACCACTAAGCCATACGCTGTCTGTACCATTTCTAGCTTTTTCTGTATTGATACTTTTTGTAACAGTTAATGTTACACATTTGCTGCATTGTCACCTTCAGTAGTAGCTGGTTGTTTAGATGGTACATTTAAGTATGAAATATCAGTGAAAAGAGGTTATATATTTGCCTCTGTAACAGTATCAACCATTGTAAGTCCACTGTGGTAGATACAAAGAATATGAGGCACTGGGCAATCATGCAAACTAATGATCACCAGATTCAAATTACTGTTTCAAATTTTAGAAATTGCTGGACTAGTGAATTCTAGATTAATGATGTCAACATGCAGAAGAGAGGGAACACATAGTTTGCCAATGAGAAAAATAAATTATTTAAAGTATTTAGAAAATATATTCTGGCAGAACTGCCTGTATTCTTATGAAATTTTAATTTAACCCTTTAGCATTAAAACCAGCCATATGTGGCTGAAATATCCTACCTGTTTTATGTTTAAACAGGCTGATCCAACTGCTCACAGCTATACTAAAATGTCAGTCTAAAAGCATATGCTCAGATTGTCAAAGTCTCTAAGCTGCAAGATAGTGTATGATTAATTGAAAATAATGTGAATAAATTATTATTCACGGTGAACTAGAGGATGTAGCCGAGTTTACGTATTTAGGTAGTAAGATAACATTCTCAGGCGGCACCGACGAAGATATTAAGACGACGCTTTCCACTTGTTAAAAAAAGTATGGAGCGCAAGTGTAATTTCAATAAAGAACAAAATAAGAATTTTTAACACTAACGTAAAAGCGGTGTTATTGTATGGGGCTGAGACATGGAGAACAACAGTTAAGTCAAATAAGCAAATACAATCATTCATCAACAGGTGCTTGTGTAGTATACTTAAAATCAGATGGCCCGAACACATAAGCAATATGGTGCTATGGCAAAGAACGAATCAAGTTCCGATTAGGGAGCAAATATTTAAGAAAAAGTGGAAGTGGGTTGGTAGCACAATTAGAAAGGACACACCAAATGCAGCGAAAAGTGCTTTACAGTGGAATCCAGATGGATATAGAAAGGGGTAGGCCTAAGAACTCGTGGCGTAGATCAACACAAAAGGAACTAGAGAAAGGTACATTCATGGCAGAGTATAAGTACAGAAGCAAGAAATGCGACATGGAATTCAATTATAAGTGGCCTATACTCCATGTTGGAGGGTTAAAGGCAAGAAGAAGAATGTGAATAAATAAGCATTACGTTTAACAGAGTAATCTGAATTCTAAAAGGTTAAAGATTAAGAATTCTTTAGTTCAATGTATAACCACTTATAGAAGAAAAGTAAGATGTAACAAATAAAGATATATATATATATATAGTCTTGTCTCGCATATTCTTTGAATATATCTCCAGAATCTTGGGTCTTTTAACACTCCAACATAACTAGATGACCAAAAAGAATGTATGCTTTCATGTTTTTATCTAATGAGTTTTCATGTTGGTAGAAAACTGCAAATTCATAGGAGAGGATTTCCATTGAGATAATTGACCCAGTTACATGATTGGTATTATAAACCTGCTTCTTTATGAGGAGAATGGAGCACCATCTATCTCAATTTTTGACAATGAATCATAGTTGTTCCCAGATGTAGCCACCTATCAGTGACTCAGTTTCTGTGGACCTTTTCCATGTTTTTGGTCTGCTGTGCTTGCATCTCCTTTACAGGGAAAAAAGTAGAACTTGGAACTTGAATTCAAGATGTAGTGAGGAAGGAAAGGTAAAACTGTAATGTCTTCAGTTATTACTCTGCTGTCTGATACTTTAGTAAGCATCATCATCCTCATCTTCATTCTTCAACATTTGTTTTTCCATGCTGGTATGTGTTGGACTGTTTAACTAGAGCTGGCAGACAAGAGAGCAGAACCAGGTTCCAGTCTGATTTGGCTTGGTTTCTATGGCAGGATGTCCTTTGGTGAGGATTTACATATTAAAATTGATAGAAAGAACAAAGCAGAAAGGAAAAGAATATAGAACTAACAACACTTAGTACCATCAAGTTATGTTCTGTTCAAATCATGCTTGAATTGATTTTTAGTTATCTTAACTCCACGGAGGTCAATAAGTACTAGCAAAAAATCTATAAATACTTCAGCAATATGGATGTAACCAAGTTTACAAAATCCATCCATATTGTCAAGGAAAAATGAGAGTAAAGTCATATAAAAGAAAAAAAAAGCAAACTTCTTAATCTTATATACAAAGCAAAATGTTGTCTCTATACATTGTGTTACTTGGATTTTTAGTCAGTTGGCAACCTCTACATTTTATATAAATTTCTATTGCATAATATAATTTGCACCTACCACACATGAAATATTGGAGCTGCTGTAGTCTATTGAACTGGATAGAATAAATAGTTCCTGCAAACCAACAGTGGGATAAAATGCAATGTCAAAGCTGAGTGTCAGGATTTGAACTTGTCATTAACCAAAGTAACTAATTACTGTTCAGCACATTACCATCTATGCCAACCTCACAGAACTGATAATAATAGCACATATTATATCAAGATAATAGTAGTAATAATAAGGGTTATAAATTTTAGCACAAAGCCAGAATTTTAGGAAGTGGGAGTTAGTCTTATGGTTATATATTTTATGATTTTAGTTTGCATGTTTTCAAAATAACTAGGGGTGGGTGGGATATAATGGGTCATTTGCCAGAGTTACATCATTTTCTCCCAACTCCAAACCAGGAAGTATGATGTAGCATCATTCCTCCTACTAATACAAATGTTGTATACAAATGGTGACTCCTTTTCAAGTTCCTCATTTTGAATCACAAACCTCTGTCACTAGACCAACCAATTTTTGATCATCAAGCAAAACTTTGTGGTGCTGCAGGAAGTACTTCAGATTTGGATTTTTTTGTTCAACAGATATGTTCAGAGTATCTTCTTTGCTTATGTTATGTTGGGATAGAGGGAATATCCTTGGAAGTTCATAAATTGAAGGAAATTCAAAAGTGGGGCATCATGAGACACTTGTCAGTTTGCAAGGTAGGGCGTAATAGCACATAGGCTTCTGTAAATAGAAGAAAAGAATTACAGTCTTCCATTACCTACAAATATGTGCCAGTATCTGAAAGTGTTTTAGCAGCATTGTTCATGTAATTATTGATATTTACACCAAATCAGAATTGATACAGAGGTGTGTGCTGCAGAAAATGCACCAAGGAAGTAACAAAGTCTTACAGTGGAAAGGACAGATGGTTACTTGCTTCAAAATGGCAGGAATGCACACATTCATACATAACACACACACATATATTTATATATATATATTTTGGGTCACCCCATAAATAATGTGGTTTTTTTCAATTGCATGAAATAAAAGTCAGAGGTGGAGAGAATGAAATACCTGCATCAACTTGCTATAAAAGCAGGTAGTAATTTTACCTTGTCCTTATTGTTAGTGCAAGTTTTGAAGAGTGCAGTTCGATTTTAACAGTCATTTTTTTCAAAGTTATAATGAAAGTGACAAAGGAGCATATTCGGCATACTTTGCTTCATGAGTTCAATAAAGGCAACAACGCAACGGAAAGCGTGAGGAATATTAATGCAGTATATGGGGACTGGACAATAAGTGTAAACTAGTGTCAATGGTGGTTTCAGAAATTCCGAGGTGGAAACTACAACCTAGAAGATGAGTCTTGTCCTGGAAGATCTGTAGAGCTTGATGAGGATTTTCTGCAAACCTTGGTGGAACAAAATCAAATCATAACTGCTGAGGAACTAGCAGAGAAGCTTGGATTTGGTAATTCAACCATTCATTGACACCTGCATGCCATGGAAAAAGTCAGCAAATTGGATCAATGGGTTCCTCACAAAGTTTCCGAGTCTAATTGCATGCAGAGAGTGAATGTATTCTCATCTTTGCTGTCACGTCTCACGAAAATTAACCTTCCATCAACACTATCTAGATTTAAGTCTAAATTCTGCAATAGTGTAGGGTTCAAAGGCCCATGGCTTTCAATGTTCTGCCAAAGGATTTAAGAGACCTATGTGGTATGGATGTAGATGTCTTCAAAATGCAGCTAGAACTTCAACAGTCTAGAGTTCTAGAGTTCCAGATGAGTCTACTTTGCAGCAAGAAACACAAATGAGGGCAGCATCTTCTAACTCCACTTTTAACTGAATACCAACTAACGGCGTGACACAGTATGATCACAGCTTACAGGCTGAAGTAAAAGAAAAGGGAAAAAAAAGTAGATACATCATGATGACAATGATGAACGCTATATTCCTCGTATATACATAATGATATATACATATATATATATATTTATATATCTATGTATATATGTATGTATGTATGTATGTATAGATATGTATGTATATGTGTATTTATACATCCATATGTATATATATATAAAGTGTAGTATATTGCCACTTAAGTGTGGCTGACCCCTAGGGGTGGATGTTACTGTTGCTTTTAGCCCCAGGAGGACATCTCCTCCAGCTGGCTTATCGACACACGACTGTGTCCTGTTTGCCAAGGGAGTTATCCGTCTCACCGCGACCAGCAGCACGAACGTATCTGGATTTCAGGGTTATTTCCCTTCGTCGGCGTTCGACAGCTGATGACCTTGGTGAGAGAGACAAATCTGGCAAAACCTTATATCTTCTTTTCCAGTGACATTCTTCACTGATATTGAAAAGGTGAAAACAAGCAATGTTAATTCTCTAAATGAAGTATTAACAGTAACTGCACGATAAAGTGTAGTATA
>NC_068986.1:44975233-44976092 GCF_001194135.2 Octopus bimaculoides
ATATATATATATATATATATATATATAACTTTGATAGGTTTCGGCCAGTATAGGCCCAGGCCATATCTAACTCAATAGCACCACCTGGTGAAGTCTTTTAGTCATATATGGGGCACCATAGCCCACTCTAGCAAAGAGTTATTATTGTTGGTGACATATCCGGGTGTAGAAGGTTGGTCTAAGATTTTTTGAACAAATTTGTCCAGTGAACATTTGAATTTTGTGCGATACTTTTACGTTTTGACATATTTTGGTATGGTATTAAAGAGAGCTGGACCGGCTGAGGTAAAGTAATTGTGACATAATGTTGCTATGTGTACCGAGTTCGATTTCTGCAATGGGCGGATAGCACAGGGACAAGTCTTGGAAGGATTTTAAAATTGATGCCAACATCATTTGTGCAATATTGATGGAATATTTTCCTCATAACACAAATGATGTAGTGCTTCTGATGGTGTTGGAAAAAGTAGAGATTGAGTTTTTTAGTTGATCCCAATAATCAATGCTTCTCATACCATCTATCTTTCTTGTTATTGACGTCTGGAGTGCTTCTACTTTCCTAATGAGTTGCTTTGTATGGTGGGGGGGGGGGACACACAGTGGGCAACAGTACTCACGGTGGGGTTGGGCAGAAGTAGAGTAGAGAAGGATGATGGTGTAGGCATCTCTAGACCGGAAAGTTCTCAGAATCCAGGAGCACATCTTGCAGGCCAAGTCAACCTTGCTGTTTACGTGTCAAGCGATGTTGGGGGGGACAAACACAGACACACAAACATATACACACATGCATATATATATATATATATACATATATATACGATGGGCTTCTTTCAGTTTCCATCTACCAAATCCACTCACA
>NC_068986.1:44976340-44977447 GCF_001194135.2 Octopus bimaculoides
TATATATATCACCATCATCACCATCATTTAACGTCCGTTTTCCATGCTGGCATGGGTTGGACGGTTCGACCAGAGTCTGGGAAGCCAGGAGGCTGCACCAAGCTCCAGCCTGATCTGGCAGTATTTCTATGGCTGGAAGCCCTTCCTAACATGAACCACTCCGTGAGCGTAGTGGGTGCTCTTTACGTGCCACTGGCACAGGGGCCAGAGGCGGCTGGCAACGGCCACGATCGGTTGTTGCTTTTTACATGCCACCGGCATGTAAGCCAGTCAAGGCGGCGCTGGCATCAGCCACGTTCGGATTGTACTTTTTATGTGCCACCGGCATGGGTATCACCTGTACAATTTCCATTTGATTTTCATTTTGCTGTTGATGTACTTGACTCAATACGTCTCCTCAAGCACAGCAGGTCACTGTGCGATCCAAGGTACTTTTAAATGGGCTGGGGCTGGTTATGCCAAACTGGTGTAGGATATAGTCATGAACTCAGTTTATTTGCCGAGTCTTCACAGTTACAGCATATCTCCAGAGGTCTCGGTTTTTCGTTATTGCCTCTGTGAGGCCCAATGTTTGATGTTCATGCTTGACTACCTCATCCCATGTATTCCTGGGTCTACCTCTACCCCAGATTCCTTCACCTGTTTAGGAGTGGCACTTCTTCACACATTTCTCCCCATCCATCCGTAGTACATGACCATACCAGTGCAAACGTCTCTCTTGCATGCCACATCTGATGCTTCTTATGTCCAACATTTCTCTCGACGCTTACACTCTGTCGTGTGTGCACACTGACATTACACATCCAGCAGATCATGCTAGCTTCATTTCTTTCGAGCCTATGCATGTCCTCTGCAGTCACAGCCCATGTTTCACTGCCGTGAAGCATGGCTGTTCGCACACATGCATCGTACAATCTACCTTTCACTGTGAGCGAGAGGCCCTTTGTCACCAGTAGAGGTAGAAACTTTCTAAACTTTGCCCAGGCTATTCTTATTCTAGTGGTAACACACACTCTCTCTCTCTCTCTCTCTATATATATATATATATATATATATATATGTTTATATATACACTCACACACACACACACACACATATATATATATA
>NC_068986.1:44977900-44978456 GCF_001194135.2 Octopus bimaculoides
CATCATCGTTTAACGTCCACTTTCCATGCTAGCATGGGATGGACGACTTGACTGAGGACTGGTGAAACCAGATGGCAACACCTGGCTCCAATCTGATTTGGCAGAGTTTCTACAGCTGGATGCCCTTCCTAACGCCAGCCACTCAGAGAGTGTAGTGGGTGCTTTTACGTGTCACCCGCACGAAGGCCAGTCAGGCGGTACTGGCAACGGCCACGCTGAAAATGGTGTATTTCATGTGCCACCCGCACAAGAGCCAGTCCAGGGGCACTGGCAACGATCTCGCTCAAAAATCCTTACACATCTCATGGGCACAGGTGCTATCCCAATTTCGCTTTCGCGATTTCGCCTCTCTTGCACACAACAACTGATGCTTCTTATGTTCAGCTTTTCTCTCAAGATACTTACAGTCTGTCGGGTATGCGCACGGACATTACACATCCAGCGGAGCATACTGGCTTCATTCCTTGCGAGCTTACGCATGTCCTCAGCAGTCACAGCCCATGTTTCACTGCCATGTAGCATGGCTGTTCGTACACATGCGTCATACAGTCTGCCT
>NC_068986.1:44978466-44978900 GCF_001194135.2 Octopus bimaculoides
CGCATGTCCTCAGCAGTCACAGCCCATGTTTCACTGCCATGTAGCATGGCTGTTCGTACACATGCGTCATACAGTCTGCCTTTTACTCTGAGTAAGAGTCCCTTTGTCACCAGCAGAGGTAAGAGCTCTCTGAACTTTGCCTCGGCTATTCTTATTCTAGCAGCTACACTTTCAGCACACCCACTCCCACTACTAACTTGGTCACCCAGATAGCGGAAGCTATCAACTACCTCTAGTTTTTCTCCCTGGAATGAGACAGAAGTGGTTTCCTGTTTGTTTACAGTGTTTATTGCACCTGAACATCTGCTACATACAAAAACTAACTTCCTAGTTAACCTTCCTTTGATATTGCTGCACCTCTTATGTGTCCATAGCTTGCACTGGGTACATCTTATAGAGTTACTACCTACTCCTTTTCTACATACTGAGCAGGG
>NC_068986.1:44981332-44982235 GCF_001194135.2 Octopus bimaculoides
ATATATATATATATATATATATATATATATATATATATAACTACATGTTATATTCAGTGATATATTTACGTACACAATTATACATGCATACATAGCACACACATATATTAATTATATACACATATGTATATATTATATACACCTCTTAGAAATTTCTCTCTCTATACTTGGTAAGCTCATTATTTTCATTCCCTCCTCAATCAATATTTTTTCAAATGCCTGTCTGCTGCACTATCGTTACCATGGTAACATTTTTCTTTACATATACCATTGATTTTTCTTCTTCCTCACATACTATTAGTTTATCATTGCCTTTCTCCTTCAAATTCTAATACGTTCTTTCCTTCCCTCCTTGTACATCTCTTTATGTTTCTCTTTCATAATCGTATCTTAAACCATTCGTGTTTCGTTTTACCTTATTTTTATTTTACCTCTCGGTTATATTTCGTCTCTTATTTCTTATAACTTTATACTTTATTCTGTTTACTTAAATTCTGCTATATAAAGTTGTTTTTTTTTAAAATTTTGTATGGGTACCATAAAGTGAAAACTGCCTACGTGTACCTACACACACATATTACACATTTCTTGTACATAAGCGATGTGCTACTATATTGGTCGTCCCCCCCTCACATTCTCACTCTTTATATTATACTCCTCTCTCTCTCTTATTTATCAATCTATTTCTCTATCTGTCCTCTTGTCTGTTTGCCTCTCTTCTCTCCATTACTTTTTCCTTCCTTCTCTGTAGCTATTATATTTTGTTTACGGGCCGTTTGTCCAATTTATTTGTTTCTTTTTTTTTTCGTCTCTAACCACAATATCATACCTTACAAATAATATTTCTCATGTCTGCTTCCCCCCTATTCAATCTCTTTAAGGTTCTCTTATCTATCTCTCGCA
>NC_068986.1:44982793-44987405 GCF_001194135.2 Octopus bimaculoides
TATATATATAGAGAGAGAGAGAGAGAGAGAAAATATTCTGAATACAAGAAATTTAAAATACGTATCCGAATAGCGGGAATCGATGTATAATTACATTAATACATGTATGCATACACACACACACACTATATATATATATATATATATATATATATATATATATACACACACACATACAATGCATTTACATTCATATATAGATGCAGATGCCCATACATACACGATGTATTATGTATGTACACACGAGAATAGCCAAGGAACGTAATATCTACAATGTCTTTATAACTGGTTAGTGTATTAAAATAATTTTTATTGTTACGTTATCGATATTACAAACCATACTAGAATCACTATTTTCTTTTACATCGTTCTAGTTGTTGTCTAGCTCCAGATTAGCCCTCTTCAAATAGACCTATGGACTTATGATCCTAAGCATTTCAGCCGTGGCCATCCAGTCTTTTTGTTTACTTAGTTGTTCAACATGTCCTTACTATTTTTTTTAAGACGAGAAGATTTTTACTTAATAGAGATTCAGCTGTTATTTCTAGCTAGGAAAACGATCGCGTAGAGACTCTCGTTGACTCGTTCTTGTTATTTATGTTTTACTAGCAATTCCAGCATTTCACATGCTAAACAACACAAGTATTATATATATTTATTGTTATTGTTGAGGTTGATTAAAGAAGTACCAGTCGAGCACGGAGGTTGATGTAATCAACTAAGCTACCTCCCACAAATTTCAGGCCTTGTGCCTATATGAGAAAATTAAGCAATTATTAGCAAAGCGGCGAGTTGGCAAAATCGTTTGCACGCCGGACAAAACGTTTAGCGATCTGAGTTCAAATTCCACTAAGGTCATCCTTTCGGGGTCGATAAATTAAGTACCTATGAAACACTGGGGGGGGGGATGTAATTGACTAGTCCCCTCCCCACAAATTTCAGGCCTTGCGCCTTTAGTAGAAACGATTATTAGTAAACCGACGAGCTGGCAAAATCGTTAGCACGCTGGACAAAACGTTTAGCAACATTTCGTCCGTCTCTACGTTCAGAGTTCAAATTCCGCTAAGGTTGACTTTGTCTTTCATCGTTTCGGGGTCGATAAAATAAGTACCAGTTGAGCACTGGGTCGATGTAGTCGGCTGCTCTCTCCTCAAAATTCAGGCAATGTGCTTATACTAGAAAGAATTATGAGCAGCATTTCATTCGTCTTTACGTTCTGAATTCAAATTTCGCGGAGATCAATTTCGCATTTCATCCTTTTCGGGTCGAAAAATTAAGTACCAGTGAACACTGGGGTTGATGTAATCGACTAGTTCCCCTCCCCCAGTATTTCAGGCCTTGTGCCTTTAATTATTACTGAAGGCTGCGAGTTGGTACAATTGTCAGCGCGTCGCACAAAAATGCTTCGCAACATTTCTTCTGGCTCTTTATGTTTTGTGTTGTAATTCTGTCGACGTCGACTTAACCGTTCATCTTTTCGCAGTCGATAAAGTACTAGTTTTGCATTGGGGTCGAGATAATAGACTTACCTCATCCCCTAAAATTGCTGGCATTGTACCCAAATTTGAAACTGTTATTATTAGCACAAAGGGCAGCGAGCTCGCAACAGTTATTTTGCAAAATTGGTAGGGTATTTATATTTAGCTGCGTCACCCAACTAGATAGAATTTGAACTTCTGAGTTCAAATTCCATCGAGGTCAAGTTTGCATTTCGTCTCTGTAGAGTGGATAAAAGAAAGTACCAGTCAAGTATTAGGGTCGATGTTTACTGACTAACAACACCCTCTCCTCAAAAAAATTGCTGACCTTGTGCCTAACTTATTGGCACCGTTGCTTTCCTGAATTTTTAGGCCTTGGAACCCACGTGGCACACACAGTCTGGTAAATACTGTCTATTTTATTCTTGGTCTTCGTTTAACTGTAGGTTAGGTTTGGTAGGGAGTAAAATAAGAGTTTATTATACCTCCCCTCACATTTACACACTATCTCTGGTGGAATATGAATGCATTGCATGATAGAAAGAAGGAATAATTAGTAGTTTGGCAGAGCGAACAGCAGTCAGCCGTTGGTAAGAGGACTTAGAAAAGGGAGGGAGAGAGAAAGTTCATATCAGAGTGGTTTACCTGATAGTGTGGAAGATGGACAGTAGTAGCAAGTATGATATTTCATAAAATCTATGGTTGTTGCTGTGTTAGTGAATATGGTTTTTTTAACTTTGTCTCTTTCTTCTTATTTTCATTTGATATCAGTGGCTATGAAAGTCCTCATTCTAATTTGTTCTTTGCTTTATCTGTCAACGCAAATTATATATATATATAATATACATGCAGGTGTATATATATATATATATATATATATATATATATTATAGGTAGATGTATATGTGTGTATATATATATATATCTATATATAATAGGTAGATGTGTATATATATATATATATATATATATATATATATATATATAATAGGTAGATGTATGTGTATATATATATATATATATTATAGGTAGATGTATATATATATATGTGTGTATTTACATATATATACATGTAGGTGTGTGTGTGTGTATATATATATGTATGTGTATTTACATATATATACATGTAGGTGTGTGTATATATAATAGGTGTATATATATATATAATAGGTGTATGTGTATATATATGTGTGTATATTTACACACACATATTACATGACTATTTAGTTATAAATGCTAATAGATGGGTTAAGACGAAGATTTTAAAATGCTACAATAATTAATCTTCAGTAAACAATACATGCTGAGAAAAAGAAAAATAGGCAAAAAATCTCTTATAACAGTTTTATTGGAAATTATATCTTTTATATGTCCACACATACGTATATACATATATATTGAAAACATAAATAAAGATAGTTATTTTTCGCAGATTACATAAAAATTAAAAATAATGAAATTATGATATAGATAACAAATATTCTCACATAGCCATATTTATTTTTAAAGAAAAAGAAATATTTATGAATATCAAAATCAAATGTCTAATGTATTTATTTATTTATATTAACGAATGTGACCAAAAAGGAAGATAGTTTTCTACTTGTTACTCTTCGTCATTCAGTTTAAATACATAATTTTGTTGGCTTCTACTTTAATTAGTCTATGTTTATTAGCTTTTGTAATGGCATTTAGAAAGTAAAAGATACTCTGATTAAATGATTCCATGGATTTTGTAACCATTTCTCTAAGGCTAACCGAACCATTTAACGAATTTATATTGAGAATATCAATAAATATATTTGTGATAACAATTAATGCATTTTCACTAAAAAAAAGACAACTAAAAAATGGAATTTAGTTTCTTAATCTTTAAAGGTGACTACATACATCTATTTTAATATAGGCAATAACCATTAGATTTAATTCATATTAGATTTCTTAGAGATATTTCACATTTTGAAAGCATCTAATGATTACTAATAATTTTATAATCAACGTTGTACTGTGATTGAATTGTGAATATAAGTTTAAGTTTGCACCTTATACTGGAATATTTATACTCCGAGTAGGCTGACTAAAGTTATTTGATATTTTGTTTTGCCTCATTGATTCATACAACACACTCTGAGACTTTAAGAGTACAGGAAATTCAGGTAAATTTCGTTCGCATCTTATTGAAGAAATGTTGATTGCAAATAACAACAAACAATTAGAATATCTTTAGCTGAATTCTGAATCCACCTTTTTACTGTGTTAAGATGATGTCATCAACTGATAAATAGCAGTCTAATGGTCTTGTTTAAAAAAATACGAGTATAATGATATCAGTGCTGATGACCAAGTCCCAGTGTTGCAGAATACAGTGAAAAATAGCAGAGAGGCCAAGGTTGAACCTGTGAGGAAGCCTCTGCATGGTCGTTCAACTTGCAAAAAAAATAGTGTTCGGATTGCATTTAAATCACACCCTAATGTTGTCTAAAAAGGAAGGGTGACAGGATGGTCACAGTTAGAATGTTAGTGGATAAACGATAACAGCAATGCAAATGTTTCTGTGTCTAACATTGCAAAAGAAAGTTGTTTTACATTAGCTTAGAGGTAGAAAGACAGCATATAAAAAGTTTAATATACAATAAAATGCCACAAATTTCAAATAAAGCCTATGGACTTATGAACAGATTAAAAAAAATTCATCAAATTTCTGTAAATGTTCTTGAAATAAAATTAACACTGCAAAGAGATTGGTGTGAGGTAGGGCATCTAGCAATAGGAAATTATGCCAAAGTGGTCCATGATACATTTAACCCTGTTGAGATACTCTGTCTTTATTTCACTTAATTTGGAAAATAAGGAAGAATAACTTCATCATTTTAAAAATAATATAAGATAACTTCATTATTAATAATTGGTAATTGGAACATAAATCAACACTAAGTTTTGATGGGAGATTTTAATTCAGAACTCTTGAAAATGATAGGTGGTCTAAGGTAGAATGGTATCAAAAGGGTTGAAGGACTGTAATTTGGAATTAGAACTGACATAGACATATGACAAGCCATCTAAACTATGTTGGTTTAGAAACTGGACACAAAATAACGAAGGTGTTAAAGTGAAAGTCTGAAACACATAGTTGA
>NC_068986.1:44987415-44996736 GCF_001194135.2 Octopus bimaculoides
TAAGATAACTTCATTATTAATAATTGGTAATTGGAACATAAATCAACACTAATAGAACATGATGTGGGATAAAAATGGAGAGAAAGAAAAAAACAGAGTGAAAAAGAATGTATCTGGATTAATGGTTCTGAGGGCATGTGTGTAGTGGTTAGGGTGTTGCACTCCTATTTGTAAGATTGTAATTGTGGCTTCAATTCGTGGACCTGGTGTTTTTGAACACTTCATCTAACATGTGGCACACTGCGTACCTCTATAGGCAATATTGATCTGATGGAGGAAGTGAATTAATGTACAGCACAAACATTTGACAGAAGCATTTGATCACCATAAACAAATTATCTGTACAAGGTTGTTCAACAAGAAATTGTGAAACCTTTATCTGTCATCTATAACGAATATTTTCATATAATTCCACTCTGGCATTTCTTTTCTGTTCGCCTGACTGGCCCTCATACCAGTGGCATGTAAAAGCACTCACTACACTCTCGGAGTGGTTGGCGTTAGGAAGACCATCCAGCTGTAGAAACTCTGTCAGATCAGATTGGAGCCTGGTGCGGCCGTCTGGTGATGATATATATATATATATATATATATATATACTTCTAATATAAGGATAAAATTTTTTCAAAAAACAAAAACAGAATTTTATCAGTGGCCAGCATATTATAATACCTTTTAAGGTAAAAATTATAAACAATTATATATAAGGGCAAATAGTGAAAAATATTGTATATGATTAGACGATATAATGTCTATTTTTTGAGCATATTGGCATAGAAATTTTTTTTGTTTTGCCCTTATTTATAATTATATATATATATATATATACACATATACATAGTGAGATGGAGTGAATAGAGGAGAGTTAAATGGACATAGTTCAGTACTAAATAAAAAGAGATGAATTATTGACCTTTCAGCTAGTTGGATGACAATGCCATCTGTAGAGAAACTGCTCCTGCATATATAATGTTTTCACTCTGTTAGTTATCATATTCCATACCATATTAGAAAATAAAATAGCTTTAATTAGCTAATAAGGGTGTTTCTACTGCAGTGGTTCTCAACCAGGGCCCATATGGTCCTTGTGGGTGGGGCTGCATATAAAATTTTGTTGTTAAAAATTATGTGTATTAAATTGGCTATACTTCTGCAATACACAAAATATTTTGACAATTTTTCTTTTATACAATTCCTAATAGTATCATCATCATTGTTTAACGTCTGCTTTCCATGCTAGCATGGGTTGGACAATTTGACTGAGGACTGGTGGACCAGGAGGCGACACCAGGCTCCAATCTGATTTGGCAGAGTTTCTACAGCTGGATGCCCTTCCTAACGCCAACCACTCCAAGAGTATATAATAGGGTTTTTTAAACATCAAATTGCCCCGTGAGTCCATCAGAATTAAGTAGGAATCAAAGGGGTCCCTAGATAAAAAAACGATTAAGAGCCACTACTGTACAAGGTTGACCATCCTACTAGAAATAGCAACTAAATCTCATTCAAATTACTCCTTGCTATCTTACGAAAGTGGGACATACACTGTGGATATTTTGCATCTGAAAAATATGGGATGGTCATGGCTAGAACCCATTGATTCTATATTTTCTTAGTAAAGGCTGATTTAGGTTTAGACAACATCATCATCAGTGTTTAACGTCTGCTTTCTGTGCTGGTATGGGTTTGACAGTTTGACTGAAGACTGGCAAGCCAGGAGGCTGCACCAGGCTCCAATCTGATCTGGCAAGGTTTCTACAGCTAGATGCCCTTCCGAACACCAACCACTCCGAGAGTGTAGTGGGTACTTTTTATGTGCCACCAGCATCACCACACTCAAATGGTGCTTTTTATGTGCCACTGGCATGGGAACCAGTCAGGCAGCACTGGCATTGACCATGTTTGAATGGTGCTGTTTATGTGCCACCAGCCATGACTACAATTTCACTTGACTCAAGAGGTCTTCTCAAGCACAGCATATTGCCCAACAATTGAAGGGTACAGTTCTATATTTAAGAGATGAGGAATTATGTACATTATTTACAATTGACGGATATTTGTCCTCATCTTGTTTGTTGTTAACACAATGTTTCGGCTGATATACCCTCCAGCCTTCATCAGGTGTCTTAGGGAAATTTCAAACCTGGGTTCTCATTCCTAAGATATTTTTCGATGTTGTTATTATTATTATTATTATTCAGGTCACTGCCTGGAATCGAACTCGGACTCTTGGGCTTAGTAGCTTGCGCTCTTAACCACTACATCATATGCCCATGGGCATATGGTGTAGTGTTTGAAGGGTACTTTTAAACGGGCCAGTTATGTGACACTGGCATTGGCCATGGCTATGATCTCATTTGACTTGCCAGGTCTTCTCAAACACAGGATATCTCCAAAGGTCTCGGTCACTTGTCATTGTCTCTGTGAGGCCCAACATTTGAAGGTTGTGCTTCATCACCTCATCCCATGTCTTCCTGGATCTAGCTCTTTCACAAGTTCTCTCCACTGTTAGGGTGTGACACTTCTTCACAACTGTCCTCATCCATACGCAACACATGACCATACCAGCGCAGTCGTCTCTCTTGCACACCACATCTGATGCTTCTTATGTCCAACTTTTCTCTCAGGGCACTTGCACTCCGTCATGTATGCACACTGACATTACACATCCAGCAGAACATACTAGCTTCATTTCTTTCAACCCTATCATGTCCTCAGCAGTTACAGCCCATGTTTCACTGCTATGTAGCATGGCTGTTAGCTCACAGGCATCATACAATCTACCTTTCACTTTGAGCGAGAGACCCTTTATTACCAGTAGAGGTAGGAGCTCTGAACTTTGCCCAGGCTATACTTATTCTAGCAGCCACCCCCAATGCTGACTTTCACCTAGTGAGAAAAACCCTATGTCACCAGATAGTAGCATCTTGAACTTCTTCCAACTTGTTTGTACTTTTGCTGCTATGCTTTCCTGACACTTCTATTGCTAATTAGGTCTACAAGGTAACAAAAACTATCAACTACTGTTGGACTTTTAATAGAATGTACTTCTAGTACTTTTTATACTTATAACTTCTGAGCTATAAGTTTACCTTCCTTGTTAGCCTGCCTCTGATCCCACTGCACATCATCATCATCATTTAACATCCATTTTCCATGCTGGTATGGGTTGGACGATTTGACTGAGGTCTGGAAAACCAGTGGCTGCACCAGGCTCCAATCCGATCTGGCAATGTTTCTACAGCTGGGTGCCTTTCATAATGCCAACCACTCTGAGAGTGTAATGGGTGCTTTTTACATGCCACCAGCACAGGAGCCAGTCAGGCAGCCCTGGCATCGATCACGTTCAGATAGTGCTTTTTGTGCTACCGGCATGGGAGCCAGTCAGGGGCACTGGCATCGGTCACATTCAGATGGTGCTTTTTACGTGCCACTGGCATGGGAGCCAGTCAGGTATGTATAATTTTTACTGGGTACACCATATGAAATTTCTATGCATTCCTTTTCTGCATAGCGAGCACAGCCACTTCTTTGTCAGCAGCAGGGATCCTCATTCCTTGTTACTATACAAAAACTTTAGTCCTTGCTAAGTTTTCTTTGAGTCCTTTTGATTCTATCATTTTCTCTGGAATTTCTTTCTTAATTCTAGAAGAGGTTCAGCTACAACAACTTGGTCATCAGTATATAGACAGCTGGTCTTAAACTCTTCTGTTATGGCCTGGGGGTCTATGGTAAATGGAAGGAGGAGGAGAGCTGAGCCCTTACCTGCATGTTATGTTACTGTACTCATTGCTCAATATCACCTTGCTGACTCTGCTTCTACACATGGCATGCATGCCATTCAGCAGCCCCTTGTTTCCTCAGTGATTACCATATTATAAAGTAATACTAATAATAATAATAACAATAATAATAATAACTAATAATAATAATCCTTTCTATTATAGACGCAAAGCCTGAAATTTTTTGGGAAAAGACTAGTTGATTACATGGATCCTGGTGTTTAACTGGTACTTATTTCGTTGACCCCAAAAGGGTGAAAGGCATAGTTGACCTCAGAAAATAATCATAAATGGGAGCAACAACAAACATATATTTGTATGTGTACATGTCTATATCTATCTATCTATATTTATTTACACACAGCCTCATCATCATTTAGCATCTGTTTGAGACAATATTTATTTTCCACTTGACATTCTTTTCAAGCTATTTACCAAGGTGGGGTGTATGAGTGAGTGGCTATCTGTCTAGTAGGTGCAGTAACTCTGAATAAGAATTGATAAGCAAGAGAGAGGGGACCCTACCACAGTAGTCTGGCCTGTTGGTATAAGCACTCTAATGCCAGTTCCAGTGCACTATGTAAAGTTGTTGGTGATAGAAAAGTACCCAGCTATGGTAACATGCTAAAATGGAACATACATGTATGATGTTATCACAGGCTACCCATGTAGGAGAGCAAGAATTTGAACAGAAGCTTGCTTTGCAACCATGTGATTTTGAGTTCAGTGCCTCTTCATGACACCATGGGCAAGTGTCTTCTACTACAGCCCCAGGGTGACTAATTTATTGTGAGTGAATTTGATTGATGGAACTGTGTGGAAGCCCATCGTGTGTGTGTGTGTGTATGTTCAAGTCCCTGAAACTTAATGGTTCAACAAAAAGAGACCAACAGAATTATTGGTAGATTTAAAAACTAAGCACTGGAGTGGATAAGACCATCATATATATATATATCATCATATCAAGTTAGTTTTCCATGCTGGCATGGGTTGGATGGTTTAACACGGAGCTGGTCAGACTCCAATTGTCTGTTATGGCATGGTTTCTACAGCTGGATGCCCTTCCTAATGCCAACCACTTTCAGAATCTGCTGGGTGCATTTATACAGCACCAACACAAGCACATTTTATGTGATACTGGCACCTGTAAAGGACAAGCCTGTATGTATGGCTGACAATGATATATATATATATATATATATAGATAGATAGATAGATAGATATGTGTATATGTGTATCTTTGCATGTTCTGATGTTGTGGAAAATGATGCATTGAGTTGGATTCTTTTGCATCAAAAGTTAACCTTGGCCAACTGTTAATATATATATATATAGAGAGAGAGAGAATTGTAAAGTAAATACCAATTCCCAGGGTTGATATCATTGGCTCAAGAGTGTTCCTCCAGTATAGCCATAGCCCAATGATTGAAACCAGTAAAAGTGTAAATATGCTGTATGCTGTCTTGATAATTTTTCTCATACACTACTTGCCAAAGTGTTACACCTGTGAATAATTTATTGAATATCAACTGATAAACGATATAGTAATTTGGGCTGTGACAGTATCTATCCTTTGTATACTAGCTTCGTTTTTACTTGCTTTTTAAAGCTACTGTTCTCTCTTTCTCTAGTTTAAAAAAGAAAAATGATGCAACACTTGCTAAATTTTTGTTTTATTTCCAAGGTATGGCTGTATTGTTAAAAAGTTTCTTTCCCAACCATGTGGTGTCTGGTTCAGTGTCACTATTGGGTGTCTTCTACTATAGTACCAGGCTGACCAAAGCATTGTGAGTGGATTTTGCTGATGAAAACTGACTGAAACTTGTTGTACATACATACACCCCCCCCACACACACACACATATACACATAGAAAAGTGGATGTTAAAATGATGATGATGATGATAATGATACACATGCACACATATATAAATTGTGTGTGTGTGTGTCTATGTTTGTGTCTCCTTGTTTTGACATTGTAGAATAGTCGTAAATGAATGTCACCTTCATACAAGCAGTGTTATTCATTTCCAATCTTCTGTAAAAACAGGTCTTGTCATGGGGAAATATTACTTTGCCTGGAAACAGGTGAAGGTTGTCAACAGGAAGGGCTTCCTGCTGTAGAAAATCTGCCACAATGAATTCTATCTTACTCATGTCAGAATGGAAAAGTGGACATTAAAATGATGATGATGATGATGATGATGATGATAGAAAAAAATTTCCTTATAAGTCAAGGGTTTGTTTTGCTAATTAATGACTGTGATTATGTGGTTTAATTTTTAAATTAAAAAGAAGTGTTTTGTTATTATTTTCATTTCTTTTTTATGATCATTTAAAAAAAATTTTCATCTTTGTTCTTTCATTTAATCTTTTCTTAAAATTTGTGCAGGAACATCTTTTTCATTTTCATGCGTTACTTTTATTAGTTTTTAATGTGATGAAAGTGTTAGATCTCACATTCCATTTTAGACATGATAATTCCCATTAAAGGAAATAAATATAAACATTTCAATTTGTCACCTTCCATTTGGATAAATATACTTTCAGTTTATAAATGGTTTCTTCAAAGTTATAAAAAGAACTTGAAAACATGTAAATTAGATAGTCTAGTTATTACCATATACAGAACAACAGTCCATCAAATTTCAGAAAGGGTGTCAACTACCAGTAAGTCAGTCTGGCAGAAAACAAAATGGGTCTGAATTCTTAAGATAAGAGAAGACTCATGAAACTAGCCTCAAGCAACAGGAAACACATTAACCATTTTTTTTTTTTTTTTTTAAATATCAAAGATTTTCACTTTGAGCAATCTAGTAGAGCATTAGAAGGTTCTTGAAATGAACCAAATATTTTAGCAAGGTTTATGTCTGAAAATTGTTGGCAAAAGCCTATTTTTTAAACCATAACCATACTCCCAAAACTGTTATTGTTGTTGCTGTTTCATCCCTGGTCAGCTTAAAAGCATTTCATCTGTGACTACACCAACTGTTTTTCAAACAGTGTCTCTGAGATTGAATATTCCAGTATGTTCCACCTTGTCCAAGATAAAACGATGTGATTTGAGGCAGATCTAGTTGTTTATATCTAACTAACATGGTGTCCTCATCATTTAATGTCCATTTTTCATACTTGCATGGGTTTGACAGTTTATTTGAAGCAGATTTTCTATGGCTGGATGCCCCTTCTGTTGCCAACCCTCACCTGATCCTCAGCAAGGTAATGTATCTTCCTGGCCAGAATATTCTGATAGAATAGTAAAAAGGAACAACACCGCTCATGTGACAAAGACAATCATTTACAACTATCACATGATGTCAAGACAAAGAAACATAAACATACACACATATACATGATGGGCTTCTTTAAGTTTCTGTCTACCAAATTCATTGACAAGGCTCAGGTTAGCTTGGGGCTATTGCAGATGACATTTACTTTAGGTGCTATACAGTAGGACTGAACCCAGAACTATGTAGTTGGGAAGCAAACTTCCTATGACACAGCTATGCTTGTGTATATTCTTCAAATGAATCAAATTTTACCATACCTTCCCACTTGGTCATCACAGATGTTTGAGAAAATCAAAAGTAAAATTCACAAGATTTAGGGGTTGTGGCATAATGGTATGGGGAGACTTCAATCAGTCAAAATCTCAGATCACTTATTCCTTGCAAGGAAAGTGTGACTGCATGATATTACAAAGACATTTTATGAAGAAAAAAAAACTCTTTATGCAATAAATTTAAAGTCAAACTAAAATTATAATGTTTCTGTTTGTTTCTCTTTTTTTCTTTTTCTTTTTACTTGTTTCAGTCATTTGATTGCGACCATGTTGAGTCACCACCTTAGATGGTTTTAACTGAACAAATTGACTTTAGTGTTTATTTTTTTTAAGCCTGCTACTTATTCTCTTAGGCTCTATTGCCTGACTATTAAGTTACGGTGTTGTAAACTAACCGACCCCAGTTGTCAAGTGATGGTGGGTCAAACACAGGCACACACACACACGTGGGTGTGTGTGTGTAGGCACATGGTTTAGTGGTTAGAGTATTCGGTTTGTGATCTTAAAGTAGTGAGTTTGATTCCTGGTAGTGCATCGTGTACTTGAGCAAGACACTTTACTTCACATTGCTCCAGTCTACTCAGCTGGTAAAAATGAGTTGTACCTGTAATTCAAAAGGCCAGCCTTGTCACATTCTATGTCATGCTGAATCTCCGAGAACTACATTTAGTGTATGCATGTTTGTGGAGTGCTCAACTACTCGCATATTAATTTCACAAGCAAGCTGCTCTGTTAATTGGACCAACTGGAACACTGAGTGTCATAATCGATGGAGTGCAAGTTATATATATATATATATACACACACACAAACATATACATGCATATTCATATATATATATATATACACATATACAAGCATATATATGTATATAAGTTTGTAACATATACACACACACACACATATATATACATAAATAAACATACGCATTTATAAATATATATATACACACACACACGCACACATAGTTTATGGAGCCTGTATATGTAAAATCAACAAAAAAGCAATCCATCCAGTGAGAGATAAATATTAATTTAATACACAACCGAAAGAGCTTCTAATAGTTTCATGCTTTTACGATACTTTAAGTAAGCATATTTATAAAATGCCCTAAGTATCTCCAAGCAATCTTTCAGGCATATATAAATATGCAATAATATTTTATAAGCTTAAAACTTATAAACAATCACTGTGTATTGGCTAAAGAAAATAGTCTAATATTGGGACATGTAAGCTCTTAACAGAAAAAGTAGGGTTTTCCTTACTTTTTTTCCATTGAGGGCTTATATGCCCCAACATTTTCTTTAGTCAATACATGGTGATCACTTATAAGCATTAAGCTTATAAAATATTATTATTTACAAAATTGTAAATTCAACACTGCTTATGAAATCATTACAGAAAACACACATATATATATATATTTATTAATTTATATGTCTATTTTTTTCATGTTACCATAAGTTATTTTTTTGGCATTGTTTTATAGCAGACACTTCCTGTCTCTAACCCTAACTTGCTTTCTAAGTAAGAGTTAGTGACAAGAATTCCATACTTTGAAAGTGTAAAGCCAGCGGATGAGCAAAATGACAGCAACATTACTGCCCTTAGCTGAGCAATTTGGGGAGAAGCATAGATGTAAACAAAAACAGAGATACACACACACACACACACATACATACATACATACACATGATGCATGTATATATTTACATACAAGATGGGCTTCTTTCAATTTCTAATTAGCAAATCTACTCAACATTCTTAGGTTGGCCCAGAGCTATTGTAGAAGACACTTGCACAGAAAGACTGAACCTGAAAGTGTATGGTTAGGAAGTGAACTTCTTAAGCATATGACCATGCCTGCATGCATCCACAGTTTTGTTTACACTGACACACACACACACATATATATATATATATATATATATATATATATATATATACACACACACACATACTTGTGTAGGTTTGTGTG
>NC_068986.1:44996770-45005636 GCF_001194135.2 Octopus bimaculoides
CCTTGGGCAAGTGTCTTCTACTATAGTCTCAGGTTGACCAAAGCCTTGTGAGTGGATTTGGTAGACAGAAACTGAAAGAAGCCTGTCATATATATATATATATATATATATATATATAGATAGATAGATGTGTGTCTCCCCCCCCCACCATTATTTGACAACCAATGTTGGTATGTTTACATCCTTGTAACTTAGCAGTTCAGCTAAAGAGACCGATAGAATAAGTACTAGGCTTACAAAGAATAAGTCCTGCTAAAGGCAGTGCTCCAGCATGGCCACAGTCAAATGACTGAAACAAATAAAAGAATATATATATATATATGTATGTATATAATTTGTTGTTATGCTGTATATTTAGTTGCATAATTTTCCTTATACACATAAATATTTACAATTTTTTATGTTCAATTTTCTACACAGAGGAATGTTTTTTAAAACTTCAGCATTTGGGGACTGGGAACATTTTTTTTCGTCTCAGTGTGTGTGTGTAATTTTGCATATGCATACATGAAATTTGATGAGTCTAAATAAAGAGAGTTCAGCTACCACAAACTGGCAAATTCATCCATACACACAAACACTTGTATATGTTTGATGTGATTCATAAATCAGTGAGTCATACGACCACCGAAACCGTGATATGATGTATCTTGGTCAAGTCAACCTGGTAGTGTTAGGGTGTCAGGGAAGAGTTGAACTCAGCATTGCAAGCTAATGAGACATCATTTTTACAGTGCCACAGTTCTACAGCTGTTTATATCAGTGTATTTTTTTATGTTTTGCTAGTTTCATTTGTTGGACTGCAGCCATGCTGGGCCTTCCAATGTTTGAGTTATGAGGACATAAATAAACTAACACTGGTTGTCAAGTGGTGAGGGAATATACAAACGTATGCACACACACACATATATACATGCATAATTTTTTTTTTGTAAATAGAATCATAAGCTTTCACTGTATATTGACTATAGAAAATAGTTTAATATTAGGGCATAAGAACCCCTGTAACGGAAAAAAGTGGATATTAGTTTGCATGGGAATCAAACCCATGCCTCTTATTTTTGTAATAAGTTTGCTAACCAATTATATCAACATACCCGCCCTTTTTTTTTTTTTTGGAAAAATTCAGGAAATATAATCTCATAGCAGTAAACATGTAAGCATGCAAATTCTGCATCAATTAGAAACTGGTGGCAGTTGAAATTTTTTTGTAAATAGAATTATAAGCCTTCACCGTATATTGATTATAGAAAATAGTTTAATACTAGGGCAGAAAACCCCTCATAATAGAAAAAAAAAAATATATCATATGTATATATTGGGGTCCCATACAGTGCCTGTTGTAACCTATTTACAGGTCTGTGCACTTAAGTTATTGATAATTAAATGCTTTGAGTGACAGATGCAGCAAATTACTTGCCATGATAGGATATGAACCATAGTCTTTCCTACATTTGGTTCTTTGACGCCCTATCAACTCTATAACTGCAATTTGCATATTGTCTATATGCAAAAATATATCTATTATACATACATGAATGTATGTGTATGTGTTTCTATAAACTCCTGGAAACCTCATAAAAATTAGTTCTCGTTTCATAGCATTACGTATAAGAGATATGTCATACTTTCCCATTAATGAGCAATGCCTGTTGTAACCTATTTACAAGTTATTGATAATTAAGTACTTTGAGTGACAATTAAGAAACTGATGCATAGGGAGTTAAATACTTGCAATGGGTGTGAACTCAAGATCTAAAGGTTGGCAGTGCAATATCATAATCACTAGGCAAGTTTATGTTTTCACACACATGCATGCACACACATACTCTCTCTCTCTCACACACACACATGCATTTAGATGTGACCTTAAATCAAACTGTCACTGTTTGTTCAGTCAACTTAGCTGAAATAAAAGCCACATCGATATGACAGCTACAAAAAAATGAACTTGTTCCAGCAATTCATTTATTTTCCTAAATTTGCAGAATCCCACAAGGTAAAAAAAAAATTGTTTTAATGGTTTTTCTATCATGTAGTGAAATATTGTTTATCTATGTGTGCCATTTGTAGCATAATCTTTAAATCAGGCTTACTCCATGTATATGACAATATTGAACAACAAATAATAATTTTATAGAAATACATTAGGAAACATTCACTTCACCTTTTTAGTTTATTTTAGCTGACATAGTATTTGCTTAGTATTGAAGCTTCTTAATTGGAATAAATTCCAGATGGGTCAGTTATGTTCTGTATATGAAGGTACCAGTGGCAGCTCATAGATAAAATTAGTGAGGGTGCTGCTTCTGAAAATTTTTAGCCATTTTAATATTTTGTAAAAGGAAGCAAACATATAAAAAGAAGATTTATACATAAACTTGATTGGTTTGCATTTTAGCCATTGCTGGGTAGTGTGTTTAATTGCCATGAATTCCCCTTTGTTTTTCAAAAATCCCTACTAAATTACAAAATAAGGCAGGGAAATGTGCCCTATTTTTCAAGTCTTGGCAGCAACACTGAAGCAGGATAATAATTTAATTCTACACTTTATCCCATTCAAGAATATAAACATGTTTTAAGCACAACATACGTGGAGTCAAAAAGAAACACTACCTTTCACTCGATACTGTCATTCATGCAGTGCTCTCTCTCCCTAGCATGAAGCTTCCTATTTCGGACATGTGAGCATGCATACAACAGCCAAACACCGCATCGCTGGAACTGTGAAGCGCACAGTTCTATACAAGGATTTTTGTATTTTTCTCATAAACTAGGGAATGGCTACTGGCATTAAGCTTAAGGATTATATAATGTACAAGTATGAAGAAAGAATTAAAGAGAAAAGGACTCATTATATTGAATGCTATTGATAATATCAAGTGGAAATTGGAAGTGCTGCAGTTCTGTAGTGCCTATACATGAGCTGCCACAGGAAGGTACTGATAATACATATACCAATACAATATGTTGCATGCTTGATGAGTCAACATTTATATTGTTTCATACCCGACTAAAGAAAAACCTAAAGCACAAATAGATAAATGTCCTGTCCACAAATGCATTCCTATTAGGTTTCCTGAAGACACAAACTCATGGAGGTGCAGGGGATCCAAGAACATGTGTTTAAAGCAAATCAAAATAATGTTGTGAATCCAAAGTTGGGAAAAGGCTATTTATAGTTCCTTATGGTTATAACTGCAAAGGAGGGGCAAACCCAGTAATGTTACTGGAGACAAAATAGAATTTAATAATTATTTCTACTATAGGCTCAAAGCCTGAAATTTTGGTGGAGGGGACTAGCCAATTACATCAACCCAAGTGTTTGACTGGTACTTAATTTATTGACCATGAGAGGATGAAAGGCAAAGTCGACCTCAGTGGAACTTGAACTCAGAATGCAAAGATGGATGAAATGCCATTAAGCAGTTTACCTAGTGGGCTATTATTCCTACCTTCATTTAATTTCATTACAGGTACAGCATAAATTTTCTTGAATCTTTTGTTTCAAAGCATTTCCAAATTACTGATTTTTTCAAACAAGGGGTGGTCACTTCTAGATTAAATAAATATTAAATCCACTTGAATAATTAAATAGAAATGCAGATATTTGTACATTAGTATAAATGATACAAGTTTAAGGTACCATGCAAAGTACTGTGAAACAGGGCTGCCCAGTAAACTAGTCTGATAGCTGCAGGAATTTGAAATTCCTGCTTGTAAATTAGTGTAGATTATAGTGTAAATTAGTGTCCAGAAAATCAGTTTTGTACCTGTATTAGAATTTTTGCTTTTGAAATAGATCTTAGAATTTGATGGTACTGTTCCTGGTAATCATATAGTAATTTCTTCCCAGTTATATCTCAAAAAAGAAAATGTTTTTTTTAATTACAGGAATTAAGAAGATTTTTGTGAGTTATCAACTTCTTTAACTAATCTATGTAAAATAATGGTTTATAACCTCAACACAAGGACTCACATTTTGGGAGAAGCATAAAGTTGATTAAATTAATCCTAGAATTTGATGGTTGCTAATTTTATCTTTCCCAGAAGGATGTAAGGCAAAGTAGACCCAATCCTATAGTCCACAACCTTTAATGTTTTCAAAATAATACAAAATCAGAAATATCAAGCATGATGTGTAAGATACAAATCCTATCTACAGTCAAAAACTTCTAAATTCACAGTGAACTGGGGAAACATGAAATGACACTTTGAAAAATGTATTTTTCTATCTTAAAAATAAACTGAGGAATCTGAGGAAATTGGTTTATATTGGCAAGAATTGTATAGTGCAGTTTTTGAGATTAGAGAAATTTGATAAATGATGCAGGGCAAAAATGGGAAAGATGTGTATACGTGTATTTGTATGCAGAATGTATGTATACTTGGATTTCTTGGAGAAGTGACTGAACAGAATCGTATAAACTATATTAGCTCTTGCTTTTACTACTTCACTAATCTGTTTATGCAAGAGCTTTTACAGGCATACTGCACTAGCTAGAAATAGTAACCAAATCTCCATTAAGTCTTCCCTACAATACTGGTTTCAAATTTTGGCACAAAGCCAATAATTTCAAGGGAAGGGGTAAGTGGATTACATTGCATCTGGTGATCAACTGGTACTTATTTTATCAATTCTGAAAAGATGAAAGGCAAAGTCAACCTCAGAGGTTTTTGAACTCAGAACGTAAAGATAGACAAAATGCCCAGAAGCATTTTGCCCGGCGTGCTAACTATTCTGCTTGCTCACCACCTTAATCTTCTCTACAATATTGAAAAGAAAATATACATTGGATTATATAGTCAGTGGTGGAGGCGCAATGGCCTAGTGGTTAGGGCAGCGGACTCGTGGTTTCGATTCCCAGACCGGGCGTTGTGAGTGTTTATTGAGCGAAAACACCTAATATTCCACGAGGCTCCGGCAGGGGGTAGTGGCAAACCCTGCTGTACTCTTTCACCACAACTTTCTCTCACTCTTTCTTCCTGTTTCTGTTGTACCTGTATTTCAAAGGGCCAGCCTTGTCACACTGTGTCATGCTGAATCTCCCTGAGAACTACGTTAAGGGTACACGTGTCTGTGGAGTGCTCAGCCATTTGCACGTTAATTTCACGAGCAGGTTGATCCGATCAACTGGAACCCTCGACGTCGTAAGCGACGGAGTGCCAACAACAATATAGTCAGTCTTGCAATATGCTGAAAGACAAAAAAATACAGGATGATCACTAGTTGGAATGATTTAGATAATAGGCTGATTTGAATCTAAACAACATTCTGATTTTTAAAGCTGGCAGTTTCCTTTCAAGAAGCTCCTTAATACTTTAAAATCATTTCCATATTTTCAAGTTTAAAAAGACAGTAAACCCACAGAGAAATTCTTAAATGATAAAGTTTGACCAAAATTGGCACTCTTGATATCTTGTATTCTGAGATGTGCTCATGACACATCAAATAGTCTTAGCATGTCAAATGTTCTGGACATGAGTGCTAGTTTGTGATATAGGAATACTCAAGTAGAGATGATTACTGGTTGTTAATAATAAAAAAATTACAACACCAACAAAAACAACCTAATTTTTTCCTCAGAAACACACAAAATATTCTCATCCTCCCTCAACACTGAGTATATAAAAAAATATAAAGTTGTTAAAAGACATGAAATGATAAAATGGATTAATTCACTAGAATCAAGTTTGTTATCAGTGTATTTTTGACACATGTATGTTGTTTTGCTTTATCAGTGATAGATTAGTCAACAGTTTAAACTGTGCTGTTATACAAGTATTTTACAGTTATTTTCAACTACTGATTTCACAAAAGTACTTTAAAATCATTTTACAGCTAATATTTAACAAGTAATTTGAGAAGCAGAGTATTTCCTAAACTAATCTGAGTATTAGTAGTTTGTTACTATCAACAATGTACTAGATATAGATGTGTTTATATAGATATATATGTGGGTATTTACATAATATACATTGTGTGTTTATGAGTATATATGTATATGTGTGCATGTATGAGTGAGTGTATATATATATATATATATATATATATACTACATCATTAGTAGTAAAAAACTACTAAGATTAGTCTATTTGTCTAATCTATCTGACTGACAACACTTCACGGTTGAGTGTTTAATTGTAAGAGTTGTAAAATTGCTTCAACATGTAACATCAAAGTTTGTAAAATAAAACAAACATTGCTTGTAAATAAAAACAAAAAACAAGTATATATAAGCATGATATTGTATTTCTATGCTGCTCATATTTTTAAAGGCATGATAATTATAAGAAGCTTAATTCAGTAATATAAAAAGAAAGATAGCTTTTATATTTCAACATAGTCCTGTGAAGACCTACACTCTGTTATCTAATGTTTTGTGCTGCTCATGTAGCTGAATAATATGGTTGTTAGAATAGAGAAGTAGGCAAACTGATAGAGATCACACATTGATAGATGTGGAAAATAGTGAATGATGTGTCTTCCTAGATCTCTAGTCTTTCAGAATATGCAAACAGGAGTAATTCCATGAAGCAGAAAAGAAAAAGATCAACAGCTTCATTGTTGGTCACAGGCTGTGTACCACAAATGATAAGAAAAGGTAACAACAGATTTATTAATCATTGAAGTAAATTTTGTGAGGCATGTAGTCTATACTGAGTAGTTATTTTAGCACAGTAAATCATGATGGACATGATCTGTTCAAATCTGAAAATTATCATACTTTCAGTATTTCAGTTCAAGGTCATAGTTCAGGGAATCAGCATTTAGTCCTTAGCAGGGCTGGATTTATGTTTGGGCCAAAATAGGTCATGGCCCAGAGGCCTCCGATGCTTGGGAGCTCCATTTAGCTTTCAGAAACTTAACCCTTTCGTTACCAACCTGGCTGAAACCGGCTCTGGCTCTGAGTATAAATGTCTTGTTTTCATAAGTTTTGAATTAAAATCTTCCACCAAACCTTAGTCACAATTTATGTTACTAACATTAGCTGAATGATAACTAAGTTATTTTACTAAATTCTTTGTTATATTTAAAGTAATTGAAAGAAACACAGAACATCTCAAAATAAATACAGTAACTAAAGGGTTAAAGTTTTGAGTTGAAAATTAAAAAATATATTTACAGCGATAAAATAAATAATATTTTTATTTGTTAAAATTTCTTTTAATCCAAAACAGTTCTTTTAAAATTATCAGGCCTTCTTTTGATTTATTGGGCCCTTTTAGAATTAAAAGGCCATCATATTTAACTGACTCTCTCTGAATCTGCCAGGGTCTCCTTTTAAGTTTTAGGGCCTAATATGTAATGGGGCCTATTATATTATCTTATGTCTAAATTAACTCTTTTTTTTAAAGAGTACCCTTTTAAAAATACTTTGAGATTGTGTTTTCTTTTGATATAATATGAAGACTGTAATGCATTGTCCAAACAAATGAATAAGGCAGTATTAACATGTCAAAAGCTATCAAATTGCTATCAACCATTAAAGTTATGGAATATGCAAAAAAACCTTTTTAGGAAAATATAAATTTGATATGAAATTATAAATCTTCTATGAAGTTAGATTATTTTACATTATATTTGTTTTTATAATGCACATTCCTTAATAATAGAAATAATAATGATAATCCTTTCTACTAAAGGCACAAGGCTTGAAATTTTGTGGGAGGGGACTAGTCAATTTAATTGACCCCAGTGTTTTGTTGGTACTTAATTTATCGACCCTGAAAGGATGAAAGGCAAAGTCGACCTTGGCAGACTTCGAACTCAGAACATAACAACAGACGAAATGCAGCTAACCATTTTGCCCGGCATGCTAATCATTCTGCTATTTCGCCACAATAATAATATTAATAATAGTTTCAAATTTTGGCCCAAGGCCAGCAATTTTGGGGAAGGGGTTAAGTCAGTTACTTGATCCCCAGTACTCAACTGGTGCTTTGTAGACTCTAAAAGATGAAAGGCAAAGTTAATCTCAGCAGATAGATTCTTTCAGTTCACCACCTTAATAATAATAATAATATGTAGGGTTCCTTCAATAATTTTTTTTTTAAATAGCAAAGCCAAAATATAACACTGCAAACACCCAAAGAACACAGATCTGTGTGTGGTAGTGCAGTGAAAGTATACAATAAAAAATAAGACAACTGAATAATAAGTGTAATAATAAAAATAATCCTTTCTACTATAGACAGAAGGCCTGAAACTTTGGGGGAGGAGTTAAGTCGATTACATTGATCCCGGTACTCAACTGGTACTTAATTTATCGAGTCTGAAAGAATGGAAGGCAAAGTTGACCTCAGCAGAATTTGAGCTCAGAATGTAAAGACTGACCAAATGCTGCTGAGCATTTTGCTCGGTATGCTAACAATTCTGCCATCTTGTAATAATAATTGTAATATCTAACCTGTAGAGAATCTGGCACCAAATTATTCATTCAAATGTGTCAATATTTTCCTTTTATTTTTAATGTTGAAAACTAATCATATCTGTGATCATCATTGGTTGACATTCTGTCATGCCAAAAATTCTGCCACTTCTTTCTTACTATGAGACTGGCCAGTTTTGGTAAAGTGAATATGAATTTCTTAGGGTGTAACCCATTCTTCTTCTCATTATCATTAAGTGTAGAGATAAACATTGAAAGACTAACACTGCATCAAATAACAAATACAAGTCTATAAAAATTTATTAAAAAGCTCCCAAAAAACAGACGAGATTAAAATTTCATTATCAACAAAATAACATAATGAAGATTAGAAATTTTTTCAGAGTGATGAAATAAAGATGTACATTTTTGTCAATAATCACCTTTTATGAGATATTTTAATTAGAATATTATAATATATATATATATATATA
>NC_068986.1:45006177-45010617 GCF_001194135.2 Octopus bimaculoides
AATACTTCACAAAATGAAGCACAAAGAAAAATCTTTGCAGTGTATAAAATTAAAATATATCAATCATGTTAAGTTTTTGGATTGCCTGTAAACCTATGTTTATGCTAAAAGTATGCTCAACCAAAGTTGATTGAGATTTTTCAATAACTGCGATTAATCAAAAAAAAAAAAAAAAACTTTTCATAGTTATTTAGGTAAGTTTGAATTCAAGACAGTCTCTAAAAAGGGTATTTGAATTCTGTGAATTCAAAGGAAAACCCTCAAATTCAATTGTTAAAATTTGTTATCAACAGAAGCAGTATTAGTTTGGAATAGCATTCTGTATATCTTAATGTGGATATACTGTAAGAAAGCTACCACACAATATTAGTCTGCTACTGATACTTCTGTGCAAGCACTCTATGTCTATACAAAATGCTTAAGAAGAAACCAGTGTTGTGGCTTTCTTATAGTATCCATGTTAAGTAAGATATACAGAATGCCAACTGTTAAACCTGTCAACGTGATGCTTATTTATTCATACTATTTTGAATTAATCATGCCTTATTTTGTGATGATAACTGCAAGATAATACATGATGTGATGGTCTAGTTTTAAAATGACATTGTAAGGTAGGTGTGAGAAGCAGAATTGGCCAGTTTGAACATAAAACAAGTAGAATATTTGAGCTGGATATGACCAGTTTAAATGCTCAAGGGTCAACACAGTGTCTCAAAGATAGCAAATTAAATACTTGGAAGCAATTTATAAGCATAATACATCAGGTTAGTGTTGTAAATCTGAGAAACTTTTTCCTGTTTATTCATTATACATTTCCAGATGAAAATAAGATTTCAGTTTTTATATGAGTTTGCAACAAGTGCATCTAGTAACAACACTTGTTGAACTAACAATGATTTGCTTTGTATCCTTGCATTGAATATGGAAGTTAAAGTCATACATGGCAAGGCAACAGAGTCTATATTACCTTTTACTTGTTTCAGTCATTGGACTGCGGTCATGCTGGGACACCACCTTGAAAGTTTTTAGCTGAATGAATTGACCCCAAGTAATAATTTTTTAAAGCCTGATACTTATTCTATTGTCCTTTCTGGCTGAACAGCTAAGTTAAGGGGATGTAAACAAACCAACCCCAGTAGTCAAACAGTGGGGGACGAACACAAGCAAAAAGACATGCACACATATATATGTACAGCAGGTTTCTTTCAGTTTCTGTCTATCAAGTCCACTCAAAAGGCTTTGGTCAGCCCAGGGCTATAGTGGAAGACACTTGTCCAAGGTGTCATGCTGTGGGACTGATCCCAAGGCCACATGGTTGGAAAGGAAGCTTCTTACCACATAGCCGTCCCCTGCTAATGACATTCAAATATATCTTTTTGTATTTGATAAAGAAAAAGAAATCTATTTTTAAAAGAATATATTTGGAGTTGTTTTAAGACTAATTTAAGCAAGAAATCTTTGAAGCATAACTTAGATATTAATATAAGCAACTACAATAACTGGTGTTTCCTGATTTTAAACAATTTATAATTTCACTTAGTCAATACATTTATATTCAGATATACTTCAAGTAAATTCATTTAACAGATTCCAAGAAGAAAATCTTCATCATCAGCAGCAATGCCACAATGACAACAATGACCACCACCACTATCACCACCAACATTTAACTTATGTTGTCCATGCTGTAGAAATGAATTACGACATCACTGGTGCCAAGCTGATATCCTTTGGATAACATCAGTGATGTGGTGAGGGGAGGCTGGTATGCATGGGCGTCTGCTAGCCTTCCACAAATAATCTTGCCCGGACTTGTGCCTCGGAGGGTAAGTTTCTAGGTGCAATCCCATGGTCATTCATGACCGAATGGGGTCTCCTCCTCCTATATGTATATGTATATGTATACAAAGGAATCAATTATTATTATTATTAGGTGTATTATATTATTCTTATTAGATAAAGTATAAAATATATATGAGAGAATTAGAGAGAGAGAGAGAGAGATGGGGTGTCAAACATAAAAAAATATATATCCCTGGTAACTAAAAGCTCAGTTAATAATAGGTTATGGAACTCCATGTTATCATATCACAATAAATCCAGGTGGAAAAAGCTTGCATGGGCATACATAATTGGCTAAAACAAGCAATGTATATTTCGAAGTAAAAGCATAAAAGCTTATATTTCACTGATAGACCATAATTACTTTCAACAGCTGTTTCATTATGAATAACTTTAATTCTAGAATTATGTAATCAAGACAGTAATTAATTAATATAAATTAATTTATATTGTGTATCTCCATTATGTAATTATAGAATTAATGATGCTCATTCCTAATCAGACAGCTGTTGAAATTATAATACCAAACACACTAAGCAGATACAGGATTGACCATTTTGATTGGTTAGGCCTTTGTTTTTCACTTTCAGTTACTTTGCTCTGTTGTTTATTTGGACACTTATTAAAGTGTCCAAATAATAGGTTTTTACTATTGACCAGTGATTTTGACATTGAATAAAATGATCCTGATTCAAAGAACTAAATCTGTTCTCTGCAGTACTATATTTACACTGTAGTTTTGTGCTAAGTGCTTTAAGGTATGTGAACACCAGGTAGTTGGTTGGGGGCCTCATGAGTCTAGGGCCCTAAATCTGATCCATGTATGTTTTGGCTGCTATTAATAAATATATACTATAAGGCATAGTGCATTGATTTGCCCGGAAGCCTACAATGCTGCTAAGACAATCCTGCATGTGCTTACGGTAAGGAATTAAAATTACACGAGACCCTCACCCTTTTTATATATACATATATATATATATATATATATAGACATTAAACATTTATTTATCCAGAACTGTTGGCACGCCTGGCAAATGCGTGCGGCATTTCATCCGTCTTTACGTTCAGAATTCACATTCCGCCGAGGTCGATTTTGCCTTTCATCCTTTCGAGGTCGGCAAAATAAGTACCAATTGGGCACTGGAGTCGATGTTATCTACTTCACCCTTTCCCCGAAATTGCTGGCTTGTGTTAAAATTTGAAACCTGTAATTTATTTTAAATTAAAATACGCGAGAGATGTGCTTGTGTCGCAATATGAAACTGAATTCTAATATAAAGTTTATCCAGATAGTTTTATATCGTAAGATCGTACGAGTGTAAATAAAATAAACTTTGAAGAACTGTTTTTAGGATTATTTTTTATAGTTTTTGCTTATAGATTAGGGAAAATATAACTCATCATTTGTCATTTATTTTAACCTGCGCTAATGTCCTCGAAGAAAGTATTGAACATCATAACATCTTCCTTTTCTTAATAAATTTATGGCTTTGAATGTTGGTTGAAATAACGTGAATATATTCAGACAGTGCCTTATTCATATAGTAATATTTAAATTTCATCAGGAATTCAAGAAATATGAAATCGGGAACTTTATAGTTACCGGATGGAATTACACTCACTTTTAAGTTAAATATTAAATAATTAAATCAGTAAAATATCAAGGAAATGTTATGAAGGGAGATAACCGTAAATGAATAGTCATTTTAATTAGAAAAATTACACCACTACCACTTCTGCCAAAGTATATATATATATATATATATAACACAATGGAAAATGAAAAAAGAAAAGACAGAGGAAAGTAAAAGTGACCTATAAAAAGTCTGAGATTAAATTTTTTTATGAAACTATGAACCAAAGAAGTTTATTCATGACCCAGACACCAAGTGGGAATGTCAGCTCAGATAACAGATGACACAGCACCCGTGTCGCAAATAAAAACAAAAACAAATACGTGCATTAGCTGAAAAGTATTACAGCTTCATATTTAATCTCTAAATCTACTGTAATGTTTTATTTTCTCCCTCGGACAAAGTGTTAACTCTTCTGGACAGATCAAATGAAATAGCTAAGTTGGCAGGCACAACCACAATATTAATAAGCACACACAAAGAAAAACAAGATATCGGTAGAATTGACGTACGTTAATTTATATTTAATTTGTTGAGAGTGCTAGTCACTTACGTTTAGAGTAATGCCTCGGAATAACACACTCGAAGTACACTGGATTTGCCATGCTTAAGAACCATACTATAGTTATTTCTGTGAACCGAATAGATTACAGATGAATTTGTTACATGACCGGAGATTTTTGGTGGTGATATTGTTTAGAAAAGTTATGCGGCCTTTGCAAGACTTTCTGAAGGGCACATCAATATTTTTAGTAGTGCGATCCGCGTGAAGATGAATAATGTCGCATGCGGCTTGCTTCTTGGGAAAGATTGCTCAGGCCTTGCTTAAAGGATAACATGGTAGGTCACGATACTAATTTGTTTTGGTCCATTGAGATTTGTTAATATGGATTTGCTGTTCAGCATAGTTTGGGGGCAGGTTGACGAAATTGAATATACAGCTATTTTTGGTGTGGTTAAG
>NC_068986.1:45010912-45013582 GCF_001194135.2 Octopus bimaculoides
AGTTCCACGAAGCTCCTACAGGGGATGGTGGTGAACCCTGCTGTACTCTTTCACCACAACTTTCTCTCACTCTTACTTCTTGTTTCTGTTGTGCCTGTAATTCAAAGAGTCAGCCTTGTCACACTGTGCCACGCTGAATATCCCCGAGAACTACGTTAAGGGTACATGTGTTTGTGGAGTGTTCAGCCACTTGCATGTTAATTTCACGAGCAGGCTGTTCCGTTGATCGGATCAACTGGAACCCTCGACGTCGTAAGCGACGGAGTGCCAACAACAAGAAATCCATGGTATTATAACAGGGTCTGATGGGTGCTTAGATATTGTTTAGGCTGCGTGTTGTTTCCATATTAAACCAAAATTAACAGAAAATTTCTTGTAGTAATTTCCCAACACTGTGTAAGCATTTGAACATAATTTACAGTGTTGCATTAATATGAAAGGATGTTCATGCATTACAATTAATGGAACAAGTAAGGTGGAAATAGCATAATGTGACATGTAAGGAAAATGTCTGTTCGAAGTTTAACACTTGGGCTGGTTTTGACATATTAAGTAAATATACTAGTGTTGTGTCAAATCCTCGATTGAAAAGCAGCCGTTAGAACAGCTATAGAGAGAGTTTAACTCGAAACGCGACCCAAGACACTATAAGACTGAGGAGATTTGAGACCGTCATCATACCGGCTCGGATGTCTCGACACTGCTATTTCTTTATCAGGCACGAGGGAGAGCGAGGGAAATCGGAGGGACAGAGGGTAGGAAAGAAAGAGAGAGAGAGAATTGCAACAGCATCTGGTTGGTACTCATCTGCAGCTGAGCTAACTTTAGCAACATAAAACGAAGTGCCTTGCTCAAGGACACAGCTTGTCATCCAGTCCAGGCATTGAACCCACGACCTTATTTTCATGCACAGGACATTCTAACTAAAAAACCAAGCGCATTCATTATTTTTAGGTAGAGAGCCAATTTTGGTGGGAACTGAATTGAAATAGTATAATACAGGTGTTATTTCACTGAACTAGTTATAAAGGTAAATTTGACCGAACGGGATTTGAATTCAAAATCAATGGAGACGAAAATAGATACTATAATACGTTTACTCTGTGACTGTATTGAATCAGACATACTGGACATACAATATTGGTTTGTTTTTAATTATTTTAGAAGAGAAACGGGAATTGTGATTTTCCTGCCATTCTGAAAAGGCAGCAGTTATGAAATCAAGGAGCAATAAGTTAAATAATTATTTATTCGTTATTAACGACGGTAGAAGTATAAGTTCAAAATAGCAATCTGTATGTCATACTTAAAGCAGATATATTGTTGAAAGCCAGCTAATCTGCAGTATTCGTCTCGAGAAAGCATCTCTTATAGAAACATAGTTTCAATAAAGAACAAAAAAAAACCCCGAATATATCAGCAGCAGATAAAAATCACCCAGAAGTGTTGCTAAATACGTATTTCTGCTTCTTCGAGCTTCGTCAGAAGCACCCATGCTAAGCAAAAATCGGTCGCTAACTGTTGTACTTAAACAGTGATAGAAAAGTCAACGACGTCATATTTAACCGTCAGGCTGAATTTAAAATTTCGTTATTGGTGGCGGAAGCAGTTTTAGTTCAAAATAGCAATATGTATATCATACTTAAAGCAGATATTTTATTGAAAGCTTGCTAAAACAGTGGTATTCGCCTCTTGTATGAACTAACATTTTTTTTATGGATTGATTGTTGCTGCCACAGACCCATAACCTGTACCCTCGAGTTCCAGATTATATCATATTTTCCGGAATACAATTCGAAATTTTCAAACTAAAATTTACAGCCGAAAGAGGTTGGCCGACTTATACACACGGATTACTTTGAAGGACCCAAAATTCCATGTGAAATGCAATAGGATTTGGTCAGATAGCAAGGATGTTTGAATGTTAACACTACATGTTTACACTATATACTACGTCGACTTGTATGTCCGAAAATACGGTACTAAATATGACTTTTGCAACTATATTTTTCCCTGCTGTATCAAGCTTTCTGGCCGTTCTGCTTCAATTGGCAGCCAAATTTCCTTCCAACTACACGCAACTGGTTTTTAAAAAAAAACAGTGACAGTTGGATATTGTTTAGAGTGCACTATGCATCAGAAAAAAATTTAAGCCCCAGCCATCCAAAAAATTGCGATGTTGGCTTGAAGGTTTTTGCTCATAGGCTTGATCCTTCATGGTTTATGAACAATGGTAACCAGTATTCTTATTTCTTTACTGCCCACAAGAGGCTACACATAAAAGGGACAAACAAGGACAGACAAACGGATGAAGTCGATTATATCGACCCAGTGCGTAACTGGTACTTATTTAATCGACCCCGAAAGGATAAAAGACAAAGTCAACCTCGGCGGAATTTGAACTCAGAATGTAGCGGCAGACGAAATACCGCTAAGCATTTCGCCCGGCGTGCTAACGTTTCTGCCAGCTCGCCGCCTTGACAGTGGTAACCAGTATTCTATCTAAGATGTGCGCACACGTTTTACAATTAGGAAAAGAAAAATGCACGCGCACAAAGTTTTCGAGATGAAATCGAATCTGTTTATTATTTTATTTTTTTTGTGAAGCAGTTATTTGAGGGACGACATGCGAACATATTTTGAAAAGAAAGACAAAACTTGCGTTGTATG
>NC_068986.1:45014319-45015668 GCF_001194135.2 Octopus bimaculoides
AAAACTCCCAATTCTAACCGTAACACTAAAACTCTAACCCTAACCCTAATCCTAAAACCCTAACCCTAAAACCCTAATCCAAAGTAGAAACATTTTTGGACATTTTTTTCAGAATCATAATCTCCGTATTTTTCTGCATATTTTGAAAAAAAAAAAATTCTGAAGAAAGGTAAAAATGAAGAATTTAGGGGGTGGGGTAATTTCAAAATGCCGATTTTTGCCAATTTTTTTGAAGATTCGTATTCGCCGTAACCGAAAACAGAGGGGTTTGTGTAGAAAAAAAAATTGAACAAAAAAAGGTGTGTTTTTTTTGGTGGGGTCTTGCCCGCTTTTATTTTATTTTGTTTCAAGTTGTTATGCTGCAACCAGCTTGTTTGTCATCAGAGATATTTTGTGATGCAATTAAGAAATTTTTATTTTAGTGTTGCTGAATGGTTTTTACATCATCAATGGATTAGTATTTTTTTAAATAATGGCTAATATAAACCTTTATTGTAAAGTTAAAAGCATAAATGGGAAAACATTAAGAATTGACTCTAATGTTTTACGTTCGTTCGTTCGTTAATGTTTTCATTATCGAATACCTCCGTTCTTTATCGTAGTTTAATAAACGTAAACGTCTATTTTTAAAAAAATAATGTCTTCAAATTTCATGTTAATAATGAATAATATAAATCACGATAATGTCACTGAATTTTCTTTTAAAATAATAAGTGCAGACAGTAAAATGAACAACAATTGGCCCTGGTCAGCAACTGTGATAGAGCTATAAGTTATCGCGTCTTTTTTTTTTTTTTTGCCTATATAGGCATTAATTTAATTTTTCAGCTGCAGCACTATAACAGATATGGTTATTCTGCATAATGAAGTATCAAGTAATTATTATTAAAGAATGAATAATGAAATTATTTTTATCAATTTTCCCAGTTATTCTGAAACGTTCACTTTCTACATGTCAATTCTTAAGGCCTGTCGATTCACCATGCAATCAGTTATTTTGTACTAAATCAGCACAAAAGAAATATTTCTTGGTTCATTTCCTACAGCATTCGGTCAGTCCCTGGACTGCAGCCATGCTGGGGCACCACCTTGAAGGATTTAGTCGAACAGATCGACCCCATTACATATTTTATAAAGCCTGGTACTTATTCTGTCGATGTCTTTTTGCTGAACTGTTAAGTTACGGGGACATAGACAAGCGAAAACCAGTTGTCAAGTAGTGGTAAGGAACAAACACAAAGACACGCGCGCACACACACACATATACATACATACATACATACATACATACATATGTATATATATATGTATATATATATATATATATGTATATATATATATATATATGT
>NC_068986.1:45017129-45021310 GCF_001194135.2 Octopus bimaculoides
ATACATACATACATACATACATACATATGTATATATATATGTATATATATATATATATATATAACGGGCTTCTTTCACTTTCCGTCTACCAAATCTATTCACAAGGCATTTGTCGGCCCCGAGGCTATAGTAAAGACACTTGTCCAAAGTACCGTGCAGTGGGACTGAACCCAGAAACATGTGGTTGGGAAGCAAACTTATCACACAGCCAGCCCTGGGTCCAGAAGATTTTCTCAACCGTTTGCTCTTCATTAAGACAAAAGTTTTTATGTAAATATTGTTATTGTGGTTATCGGCAGGACCTATAAGGAACAGGTGAGCCGGCATATTGGTGTGTGTACAGATATGTGTATAGGAGGGTTTTTGTATTTATATTGTCTCACCTACCATAACTTGACAACTGGTGTTGGTTTGTTTACACCCTAGCAGTTTGGCAAAAAGACATCGACAGAATAATTACCAGACTTTTAAAAAAATAATTTTGTCGATTTGTTCGACTAAGCCCTTCAAGGCGGTATCCCAGCATGGCTGCAGTCCAATGACTGAAACAAGTAAAAGACAAAAAGGTGAAGAACCACTCCTCTCTGTGGTGTCGATCGATCTATCGATCGCTTTGCCTAGAAACAGCAACCGATTTTCCTTCTAACCACAACTTACTATTTAAAAAATAAAATAAAATAAAAAATAAGAAGGAAGGCTACACCAGATAATGTCTCAGATAAACTACATTTGAATAAGTGGTGGATGTTCAGTTATCGTCATTGTTTGTAAGTTTGTTCAATCAGGCCAAACCAACAGCAAGAAGCATCTACTATTGTCATGAACAAATCAACAAAGGAAAGTTGATATTGTCTTCAGTTCAGCTGATCAAGGACAATCCAACTGTGGCCGTCTCATTTTTTCCCTGTGAGCAGGGAATCCGAGCCAACATTACCCAACGTATCTTTTTGTAAGAACGATGAGGGATGTAATTTGGGGGAAGATATGTCTCATATTTCTGGTAGTTTGAACAACCACGTTAGATAGAGACTGCTTTTTTGGCTTTCTCGACTTTTTAGAAATAACAACCAAATGCCACTGAAATCACATCCGACCAACTTAACTTGGGAAAGGCCACAGTGGATAATGTGGTTGTACATGACCTTAAAATGAAGAAATGGTTACAGTTGAAGCGCTTTTGATCACAGGTCGGCTCTGTGTTAAACGACGACGACTGCGGCGGCGGCTGTGTTTTCGATTAACTTGAGGCAAATCATTACAGGAATAAATCAAACAAAATCCGATGAAACTAGATGTATGTCTCTATTGGTAATTGTAGAATTTCATAAAGTGTAACAAATTATTTTGCTACGAAAAAATTTAGATTGAATTTGAAGTTTGGGCTAAGATTGTTCCCACCATGTTATTAATTTTTCTGTGGATTTTTCCCACGTAAAATTCTATGTAAATCATACAGGATATTTTATAAGCGGATCTACAAATTTTTTCAGACATAAGTTAGAAAAGTAAGTATTGCTTGTTATGACTCAACTATTAGCTTCTGTGTACTTTTATTTTTACTATTTTTCCATGAAATCATTACGCTAATCTGATTTCTTCGAAATGACGGAAGATCTTTTTATATAATCGCTCGGTGTCCGGAAAAATAGATGCAATTTTTGCGAGGAAAAAAATGCCCCCTTTTATATAAATACTATAAACAATTAAAGTAATAAAAAGTACTTTTAAGTCAGTTATTAACTGACGACACATGACTTGTACACAATTTACATATGATGGTATTACACATATGTGAAAAAAAATTTTTTTTATTCATTTTCATAAGCAAAATAAGACAATGAAACAAAAAATTTAAGTCAGTCATTTATTGACAATAAATGAGATGTACGGATTGAAAACATTTTACATAGTATCGTAACATTACATGTATATTTAGTATATTTAATGTTAATTGATCACTAAGACGAATATTCCAGCCGACATCACGAAGAAACTTTGCCATAGTCTTCTGGTTCTTCCGTGCCAACAAATATATTTTTATAGTGCTTTTTTTTTTTCAGTAAATGTTTTTTTCAGTGACTCTTTTTCTGTGATTTTTTTTTTTTGTGAATTTTTCTCTGGATCCAATCAAGAGATAGCAACCAAATCTCACCTCAAATTAATCCATCGTCTTAAAAAGAAAGAGAGTACCAGTACTGAAAAGAAAGAAAAATAAAGGTGGGAGGCGAAATGGTCACACCTAGAATGCGTAGAATCCTGACTTGATCAGTATTGACCTGGGGTGAACGATAATCTGATTTCCGTCTACCTCCTAACTTATTTCACTCACGTAAATAAATGCTCTTGAGTTAGTCTTGAACATATTTCATGTAACATCTTGTATTTCCTTTCAAAGGAAAAAAAAATGTATATTCAGAAATTGAAAGGTGGCTATAGAACAGGCAAAGAGAAACTTTTGGTGATATTCGTTCGGCTTGAAGTCTTACATCATTGAATTCAAATATGACTTGGTTAGTTTTTGTCTTTTCTCTAATCCAGTATTGATAAAAAAAGCGATAATGTGCTGACCATTCCTGTGTTTTGCTGAGGAGGAGGAGGAGGAGGAGGATTTTCTTCTTCTTATTATTATTTCAGAAGGTAGTCCGCTTTGCCTTCCATACCTTCTCGTCCCAAGATGTCTGAAAGAGATACATACCAGTAATCTACTGTAATCGATTCGGTCGATTCTTCCGCCTTCCATAAATAACGTCTTTTGTTCCTAGTTCAATATTCAGTGAAATTATCATAGTAATGTCACCAACTTGGCACTGGCTTTTGCTTTCGGCTTACAATGTCTTTTTATTCATTTTAGCGCTCGTGGAATAATTAAAGAAAAAGAAAAGTCTCCTTATCTCAAAATAGATTGAGTAGAAGGAACCGATCAACCAATTTTAGTAATTAAGGTTAATAATGATTTACAGTTTTAATCAAGAATAAATAAAATTGTGTAAAACTGGGAAATTTTTAGAACTCTAAACACTAGTTAACCTTTTCTGCTGCTTTGAGTGTCAAGTCAAAGAAAACTATCAAACGAGTTATTTTTTTGTTTTTTCGTTAATAGCTTTGAACAAGATTACATTTTAAAGAGAGGGAAAAAATGTTATTGAATTCGTAAAACACGTAACTCGTCGTCTTCTTGTTTCTAACTTCTTTTAACGAAAATCATTTAGCTGTAAAGTTTCAGGCAAGATGAGGAAACAGCTTCACAGAATACAGTGTTTCCCACCTGCGTACTACTCTTGGCGAAGGCGCGTGGTTTAATGGTTAGGTATAATCGGCTCACGAGCGTAAGGTCGTGATTTTCATTTCCGGTGGCGCGTCGTGTCCTTGAGAAAGACGCTTTATTTCGCGTTGCTCCTGTCCACTCAACTGACAAAAATGAGAAGTACCTGTAATTCGAAGAGCCAGCTTTGTCATCTTCTGCGTCACGCTGAATCAACCTAAGAACTACCTTAAGAGATACTCGTGTCTGTGGAGTGTTCGACCACTTACACATTAATTTCACGAGTAGGCTGTTCCGTTGATCGGATCAATTGGAACCGTTGTCGTCATAACAGACAGATTGCCAGTACCCTTAAAGCGTTTTTAATTGCTAAGGGGCAACAGTAGGAAAGTTCCATGGAGGCTGTTGCTAAGTTAGTTATGGGTCTGAACACTATGTAACGCTTCGGAAACAGGTTTCTGAGTAAAGACTGTCGCTAGGCAGTTACTGGTATGCACATGTATACAACACTTCGGAAAGCTTTGTCTTCAGTTGTTGCAAAATCAATTCCAGGTCCTGTTCTCTCTCCATTTCCTGAAGGGGGTGGGGTTCGTGTACTGCGAACACCTGTAAGTTAGAAACTCACCGAGAGCAGTAGCTCTTAGCTTGGCGTCTTCAACATTTACCACTTCAACATCAATAACTGTAACTTCTACTTCAGCCTCGATCCTATCACCACATAGACTCAATAGCGTTTATCATATATTCCTAATAAGTTGTGAGCAAAAGAAGAAAGTTACCGAGTAACTACTTTTACATACCTAAAAGGAACTTTCATTAAAAGACACTGATGTTTTATAGACATTAAGATATTAGTTCGGGATGATAAATTTATAAGCTATCAAATATATATATATATATATATATATATATATATATA
>NC_068986.1:45021635-45022569 GCF_001194135.2 Octopus bimaculoides
GAAAAAGGGAGGTGAATATCTGTGCGTGCGCGAGAGTCTGCAAGTGTTTGTGTAATAACAGAACGTGTGTGTGCGTATGTATGTATGTGTGTGTGCGTGGTTTGGTGGTTTATCTGTTAGTATGTATGTGTGTGTTTGTGTGTGTGTGACGTAGTGGAAGGAATTAGTAGCAGGAATAGTTAGTGGGTACTTATGGACAATGGTCAGTGGAAGGTCATCAGGCAGTTTTTGAGTATGTGTGTATGCGTGTGTGCATGTGTGTACGTGTATGTGTTTGTGTATGTGAGAAGTGCGGGTGTGTATGTGTATGTGTGTGTTTATGTGTGCGTGCGTGCGTGAGAGCGTAAGGATGTGTGCCAGGTATGTGTGTTATTTTGTGTGTGCACTCCTGTCTGTGTGTGTGTGCGTATGTATGCGGCTGTGTATGTACGTGTATGTAGGCGTGCGCGTATATATGGGTGTGTGTGTGTGTAGGGCTGTGTAAGGTGTGTATCTCTACCACTGTGCGTGTGTGTGTGAGTATATATGTGCGTTCGTCTATATGTGTGTGTGAGGGCGCGCATGTATGTTTGTCATGTGTGTGGGCGGTATATATGTAAGGTGTGTGGGAGGTGTATGTGTTAGGTGTATGTGAGGTATGTGTGAATGGGGGTATGTATGGGCTGTCAGGTGTGTGGGAGGTATGTGTGAATGGGGGTATATATGGGTTATGTGTGCAAGGGTGTGTATGCTTGGGTGTGTGTGTATGTTTGCGTGTTTGTTAGCGTGTGTGTATGCGCAAGTGTGCGTGTGTATGTGCGTTTGTATAAGTGTGTGGGCGAATCTGAGCGTGTAAGTGCATGCATGTGTGTTGTGTGGTGTGTTGGGGGGGTAGGTGTGCTTACATGTGTGTGTATGAGTGCGTGTATTTTTTGTGTGTGGGTATGTGTGCGTG
>NC_068986.1:45022979-45024651 GCF_001194135.2 Octopus bimaculoides
CGAACGTCCCTTAGGTGTTCGGTGAAACGGTCGGCCAGCCGGCGGCCCGTCTGCCCCACGTATATTTTGTTGCATAGGTTGCATCTGATGCAGTAAATTAGGTTGGAGGAGGTGCAGGTGAAACTGTGTGGAACGTGAAGAGTGTGTAGGTTCGACCCTGTGACAGAGGTAGTGTTGGTGATGAAGGGGCAGGTGTGACAGCGGGATCTGGAGCACGGGAAGGAGCCGGGTGGGAGTAAAATATAGAATCGGGATGTTGATTATTACAGAAGTCGAGAAAATTGGCAATTTCTAACAACTTCCAAATGTAGAGGCCACACAATTTAATTTAACTGACAAGGAGGACTATCGATCATTGATTGATACTATACACCCAAAACGAAACAGGCAATATATTGGTACTTCTGATAGCTTTTAATGTTTGGAATTTATGTATTGCAAGGCAAATTCAATAAAAGTAATAAACACATTATTTGAGTTATCTTACCAGTTGTGGTCAATGGATTTGTAGTAGCTCTGGAATAGAAATGGCACGAACATTTGTACTTTTATATGTTGAGAGTTTCCCCATTTCGGTAGAAAAAAAAAAAAAAGTGTTTTTCTGTAGCAGAAGAAATCACTAATAAAAACTGTCTAGTAGACTTATTCGGGCTTTGCAAAAATTTCGTTACTGCTCCAATCCCCAATCCCTGTTTTACTTCATGACTTTCAAGTTATCGCATTTAAAAGATATTTTGAATAGTTGTTAATGTATAGTGGAAAATTTTTTTAAAAAGGTGTCTGTGTATCGCCTATAGTTAGCTTTTATGCAGACGATTCGGGCCGAACAGACATTTGTCATTTAGGAATATACACTGCTTAGCAATATAATATGAGTAGAGAACAGAAAATTACCTCGATCGTCATCTGGTCTACATTTGCTAATGGAAAAATTTTATAACGGTGAGTTTTGATTATAATGAAATTGAACCGGTAGCACAAGGTTTGCCAGAGAAGGCAAATCATTTAAACTAAACCCTGATCACACGTTTTCAATTGAAAGGCATACTGAACAGTATATGATGGTTCCACTCAGTAACTCTTTTGTACGAAAACCTGAAAGATTCATTAAGTAATGATGATGAGAATTTTCTAAGTTCTCCACTCATAAAATATTGATAAGCAGTGTATATAATCCTAAAGAATGTAGCTGACTACTTAGGAGATGATTAAATGCACTGTTGCACTATATCAATGAAGTGTGATAATTTGGATCAAATCGTCTTAGAAGCTTTCGGTTTGCTGCTACCAGCACACTCACACACACGCACACACCTTTGCTTAAGAAGGTTTAGAAATGTAAGGACATGCGACTGAGGAAATACTCGCTAACGATGAAACTCGATCAAGTACGTTCATGTATGCTTCCAAAACGCAAATTAGAGAATACGCTTAGATGTGTGCGCATTTTTGTGTACACAAAGTAGTCTACTATATTTTCTTCAATCCCTTTGTAAAGGCTTATTATCTAGAGTGATATTTTTCAGTTTTATATCTACTAAGGGCAGGTTACGTATCAGCAGTGAGCATTTTTGTTAGCAAATAGGTGGTTAAAGCAACGACAGTCCAGTATCCAGGCAATCATATTTCCAGTGTTTCTCAAACGTTTTTTTTTTTGAGTATCACCCCACTC
>NC_068986.1:45024814-45026232 GCF_001194135.2 Octopus bimaculoides
TATATAACGGTTAGTTCTTCGTTGCAGTCGAGGCTCACCAATTGTAACGGCTGTTGTTATGGTGTTGGTTGCCAGTATGCAAGATGGAAGAAGAACAGTGATCGAAGTTGTAAAGTAGTATTTACTTACCGTTACTTTGTACATATCCAAAACCATGACGGGTTGGTATGTATAATTAGTAAATGGAAAAGCATGCGAGGTAAAAAAAAAAAGTTAATTTCGGCCGGTATGGTAATGTTACAGAGAAAAGAAAGTGAGAGTGGTGGGTCGAAACAACTGCTTCTTTGGTGAGTTACCATAGTTGTCCCATTGTGATTTTCCTTCAGACTCGATTCTCACTCACTGACTTTGGTTTACGGAGTTCTTGTTTTTATAACTACCCAAACCCAGGCAGAAGGATGGGCATATTTGTTGAGAACAATAGATTTCGTTGGAGGTCTGTTGTCTCTATTCTAGCTTCTAGAAGAAGTTAGATGGGTCAAGTGGCGAAGATATTCACTCACAGAAAAACTATTGTTTTACTGAGAGAAAAGTGCTGTTGAACTGTTAAGTGAAATTTGGCGATCGAAGATCGAATCCATGCCTGCATGAAGCCACTACATCACTCCCCTTCCAGAGAGGTTCCGAGAAAAGGAAACGAAGAATAGGAAACGTCTTTCCACCAGCGATATGTAGAAAAACACTGCCAGAACAGGCGCTGATGGGACGATCAGCCAGTGTTAAAAAATAACTGCCAATGTAGAAAGTCAAACACGCTTTTAGATATTAGGTTTGATGTTGTTCACAATCCTTTTTGATGTTAAATATAATCCCATTCAATCTAAAATTTTGATATTTCTTCCTATAATAATGCTGTTATATACAAAAGAGAAAGAAATTACAAAAAGAAGTACAAGTAACGCATTTACTGTACACTGAAGCTACATCGAACACAATATACTGGTTTCATATTTTGGCGCAAGGTCAGCAACGTCGAGGGTGTGGATAAGTCGATTACATCAACCCTATTACTTAATTGGTACTTATTTTATCGACCTCGAAAAGATGAAAGGTAAAGTCGGCCTCGACAGGCATCGAACAATATATTGCCAATGTGGAAATCACAGCAGCATATTGACTATTTTCGAGGAGCAATAGTTCTTTTGGGAAGTTACACAAGATTGCATTGTTTTGTACGAAAAATCCTTCAATAAATCTACAAACGAAATAGTACTTCTTTTAGTTTGCTGCCCTTCTGCTGTCCTGCAACAAAAGTCTTATCTAGGCGTGGTAAGAAGTTTGCTTCCCAATCACATGGTTCCGGGTTCGGTCTCTCTATGCGGCGCCTTGGACAAGCGACTTCTACTATAACCTCGAGGGAGTGGATTTGGAAGTCGGAAACTGAAAGAATCCTGTCGTGTATATATATATATATATAT
>NC_068986.1:45026920-45033203 GCF_001194135.2 Octopus bimaculoides
TCCCAGACCGGACGTTGTGAGTGTTCATTGACCGAAAACACCTAAAGCTCCATGAGGCTCCGGCAACGGATGGTGGCGAACCCTGCTGTACTCTTTCACCACAATTTTCTCTCACTCTTACTTCCTGTTTCTGTTGTGCCTGTAATTCAAAGGGTCAGCCTTGTCACACTGTGTCACGCTGAATATCCCCGAGAACTACGCAAAGGGTACACGTGTCTGTGGAGTGCTCAGCCACTTGCACGTTAATTTCACGAGCAGGCTGCAAAGTGAGCTTTTAAATCACTTAGAAAAAAAAAACTGAAAAAAAAGAAAAAAAGGAAGTCGATGTACACTGTAGGTTAGCAAGCCTAAGGTACTGAATATTCTGGTGCGACTCCAGTTATTAGTAAACGGAAAGCAATTTCGTTGAAAACAAAATAGGAAACAATTTAAAGCAACAAAAATCTCTAGTCTGAATATGATGTTTCGGTTTTGTGTCTCATTCGACAGACACCCGTCTCCAATTTCTTGTATCCTCTCTCAGTATTTTAATTCATTGGTGAATTTAGTAAACAGTAAATAGGTTTAATACTAAATTAACAAGTGTTTATAAACATTACCAGTGTTTATAAACATTACCGAATAAAATGACACAGAATGCAAACAGGTAGTATATCTATAATAAACAACTAATGATTACAGTAAATGTATTTCTTGAAGCTTTACTTTATTTTACGTTTATGTGGGACCAGTGTTGTTTCAAGGTATGATTAAGCACATTGAGGGGTTGACCGGGAACCTCACGAATCTAGCGACCCAACGCTAATCTATGCAGTGGTTTGCTGTCAATAAATATTATTGGCTCCAGTGCATTGTTTTGCCCGCGAGCGTATAATACTTCTAAAAAAGCCTTGTATGGGACCCTTGAATATATTCTCCTAACCCTTTTCTAAAAATGCATCCCTTTGCTTTCAAGTCAACGAAAGAACTTGTACGCAGTTGCTTGAACTGTTAAAAATAGCTGCCAAATTCCCAGGAACACATTTAGATAATGTAACTCGAGGTGTTGTATGCATGAAGATAAGATGGGACGGTTATAATTTAAATGCCTCTGATCACAGGTCTGTCCTGAACAGCAAGCTTGTTCACTAAACAGACATCTGTATGCCAATGCTTATCAACATTACGAAAACTTCTCGTACAGGGTTACATTTCCATTACTTATAAACACACACATACACAAGTATATTTTTATATCATTCACTAATCATACAAGCGCGCGTATGCATCCACACATACACATAACCATATTATGCACTTTCTGTGCTCTACTGGTTCATAAACATGCATATGGCACATACGTTGTGGAGTAAGTAACACGTCCAAGTCACGACCGAAATGTTGCGACTATTAATTTTACGACGTTATTTTCTTTTTCTTTATATTCTTATATCAAGTTGGTACGTGTGAAATACATTCACACGTGTGTACGTGCATGTGTATTTATATCTGGGCTATGTAGTGAATTAGAAATGCATATGCGTGTGTGTGTGCGTGCGTACCAGCTATTTATACACATACAATCGTTTGGCCGTGGACCCAAAGTTCACCATGTCTTAGACCATATAGAAGTTACAACATCGAGTTTTTGTGTAAAATAAAATTATATTATAAGTTTAATAAACAAGAAACATGGCACTAGAATTGTTTTTACTTCTATAATATTTTAACCATTATTAAATGACAGTGATAGAGAATGAATACTTTTTCTCTATAAATATTCGCTCATATTAAATCTTTAAAAAAAAAATACATGCAAGCTACTTCTGTGTTGTGGGCTGGTGTAGTTAGTAGTACTGATACTACTAAGCAGCATAAGTGAGTCATAGCCGTGTGTGTGTGTGTGAGTGTCTGCCTCACCCATAGCTCCAATAAGTCCGTGAAATACTGTTTCTGGACAAGATTAAAGTGTTTACAATACTAATACAACGGATAGTAATAATAAAACTTTTAACATTAACACCTTACGCTGCTGCTTTCACAAGAGTCTGTTGAATTGAAATATTTCCCCTATGCACTTAATAACGAGCATTAGATTTTCTATTAAAACTTTTCAGCTTAATTAATAATCATCATTTAGTCCTTATGTATCGGACCCTGAACCCAAACAGACTAAGGGGAGCAAATAACTAACACATCCGAACTAAGATTGTATTTCAATGCTTAGGAAAATACTCTTATATTGAAATTTGACAATAAGTCCTTAAACTATTATAAAAATATTAGAAACCATATTTTTCTCTTCCTATTTGTTCTTGACTTAATATTTCTTATTAATTCTGATACTCATGTACTGTGTTCAGGTTCAGGTCAGGTCTTCATTTACCAAATGTTTATTCGCTTCGTAGTCTATCACCACTATGACTATTATAGCAACAACATCCTCGCTGTGGTCGCTCGATTTGACAGCAATAGCAGCCAAATTTCATACCCTATTGTTTGTTTGCAAATCGGAAGATTGCAATGAATAATTTAGACTTAGATACATTATATTGTAGTAGAAAAAAAAGACAGACAGAGAGGGAGAAAGCGAGATAGATAGATAGAGACAGAGAGAGAGAAAGAATAGTTATGGTTAAAATACCTTTAATCATAGGAGTACTCAATCAGGGCTTACCTGGGCCTAAATAACGCTACATTATACCACAACAGCAACGAGCCAACAACGCAGCCTCTACATGGTTACTCAGTCTGTTAGAAATAACAGCTAAATTGCCTTACTGTTTTAAAGAAACTGATTTTCAAGACTACATTGGATAACGTAGTAGTGGATACACGTTGCATAAATAAAAGACGAGATGTCATGGTTGAAATGCTTTTTTATGATCATAGGTGTACTTTTGATTAGGGTTGACCTGCTATATGAACAAGGGAGTGAGCCTCTATGCACTTGCGTAGCTTGTTAGAAATAGCAGCGACCAAATTTCCCTCAAATCACACCCTTGCGTTTTAAGAAAAGCATTATGTAGTTCTTGATATACTACATCTGAAATAAAGATGGAATGGTCACTCTTGGAATGACTTTAATCATAGCTCAAAAACAAATATAATAACAATGTTCTGTGAAAATGGTTGGCTGGAACACCAATTAATTTCAGATAGAATAACCGAATGCCATTCAGAATTTATTTTTCGGACATTATTTCTGTCCTTCCCTCCTCATTCGTTCTTTCTTCTCTCCATCCATTCACTAAGCGCTCGGTATCCATGTCAGACTATTGTATTGATAATGTATTATATTTGTTTAATGCCAGACGTTAATGTTAACTAGCTGATTTGAAGTTACCACTATTTGTATTTAACTAGCTCGGCTGTTCACAAAAGCTTCAAATTAAGTTCTCTTGTTTTGTAAACATTCGCTTGCTTTCACCACATTACAATTGCGATGTAACTGCTGAAAAAAAAATACTACTCACAAAACACCACAGACACACGTACACATATGAACTATTAAATATAAGTAATTAATAGATGACCCAACAAAGGAGCCTCTACGTTAGATATAGGGAGACCCTTGTCCGCGGGAAAAACTTTTCCTGCATTTAAATTCGAAATTGTTCGCAGGCAAAGTTCTATCTATCTGCCTGTCTGTTTAAGCCGTAAGAACAGTTTAATGTTACATGCCCATGGATTAGTAAAATTAAAGATTCATTAATTCTTCTAGCATAGCTGCACTCCTTTCCAACTTCTTATGCACTTGTAGTTCGTAGAGCAGGGGTGTGCTGTACTGGTCTCACGACCTGTTTGAAAAAGCATTCATATCTTCATCAAATCACTACCGTCTTAAAAATGGAAGGTTATATTGGACAATGCAGTCTCAGATATACAGGATGATCACGGCTGGAATGCTTATGCTTTCCGTCATAAGTGTGCTCAATCATGATAGATCCGGGACTAAACAACAACTAATAAATATACTGGCAAAATGTATACTCGTTTATAGTTTCATAACAGACCCGAGTAACTGATTACGATCGTCAATGGGCATCATTTCTTTCACCTCACCCGCAAACGATTTTTACAAGAGCATGAACATCACAGCATCTTGTCTCTTTCCCACTCAATGTATAAGGTTATATAAAATTATATGGATACCAGTTTTTGATACGTGCTAATGAATAAGCGGTAAATTCCCAGCGACCGAGTTTCGATTCTTGGTTGAAGACAACTTCACTTCCCCTAAAACATTATCACTAGTTGGAAATACTACGATTCTCCCGTTTCCCCTTCCCTGTTTTGTGTCATGTGAAGATGGTAATAATGATGATGATGATGATGATGATTATGATGGTAGTGATGGCGACGACGATGATGAATACCAAAAGAGTGAAGTCCAAAAGAGAGTGAGATTTCCCCTACAAAGACATGTCACCTGATGGACTTTGGGAACCATTCTGGATCTACAGACTTTAGGGGATAGTAAGGATGAATTCGGTACCGAATGATGAGATCTGGAACAGCGTATTCCTTATCTTCGTTATTGCTTAAGTTTATAAGCAGGGCATCATAAATTTTGTTGTTTATCAAAGTCTGGGCAGATGAGTTCATTGACTCGTCTCTATTTTTTCTCTTTCTCTTTTTATATACATATTCTAATAAAAAAAATACCAAGACCCGAAAATGAAAGCAAAAAAAAAAAAACAACAAAAAAACTTATTACCCATAAGTAGAAGGCATCGAACTATTTTTATGAATGGGAAAATAGTCAAAGGGAGGATCTCAGGGGAATTAGCAAATATTGTTGCCATGAATATGGTAGAAACGAATGTTAAGGTGGTTTTCGGGGTACTGTCAACAACAATAATAATACTATATACGTCTTTACCTCGAGCTCTTTTTCGTTGTTTTTCGTATGTTGTTGTTTCTGTCTATCAGATAGACCAGACAGAGCAGACTTATGAACAAAGTCATTCTAACCGTAACCATTGGTATGTTTGTATATCAGCGAGTACATAGTTCAGACGATAAGGTGTGATCTGAGAGAAATTTTGCTACTATTTCTAGCAAGTCGAGTGAACGCGCAGAAGCTCTCCCGTTTGTTCGATTTTTGTTTTTGTTTTAGCGAGAGGGAGGAACGTAAGAACTTTTCGATATCTAAGGTCTCTCTCCCCTCTCTCAATCTAGCTATCCTTTTATCTGTTTCTATTTCTCAGTCAATCTATCTTTCCATCGATCTATAGCCATTTAGATCTCAATTTATAACCCTATCTATCCATCGATCGATAGATCGATCCAAACAACAAACCAACCAACCAACCAACCAACCATCTATCTATCTATCTATCTATCTATCTATCTATCTATCTATCTATCTATCTATCTATCTATCTATCTATCTATCTATCTTCTATCTACCTGTCTGTCTGTCTGTCTGACTGTCTGTCCATCCTATCACCCATTCATCAGTCAGTCTGCCTGTCTGTCTGTATATCTGTCTTATAATCACAACGTGTGATATGTTGACTATGTGCCTGCCTGAGTATGCATATGGAGGGGACGGGGCGCATGTAACCTTTTTAATATATTTGGTAACATAGTGAATACACGTTGCAGATAAACCGAGACGAATATGAGTGCTGGTTGGGCTGCCAGCTGAAGGCATGGCAGCATTACTATGTGTCCGAACCAGCTGAAAGGACAGGAGTTGGCATTCGGTTACCAGCAGTACGATATGTCCGACGTCAAGACATAAATATTCTCAACGGCTTAGTTTGAATGGCTGCAGAGAGGTTCCATAGGGATTATAGCAGCACTAACAGCGACAGTAGTAGTAGTAGTAGTAGTAGCAGCAGCAGAAGTAGTAGTAGCAACAGCAGCAGCAGCAGCAGCAGTAGTAGTAGTAGTAGTAGTAGTAGTAGTCGTCGAGCAAAATGCCTTAGCAGTATTTCGTTAAGAGTTCAAATCGCTCTGAGTTCAAATCCCGGTGAGGTTAACTTTGCATTTTATACTTCCGAGGTTGTTGAAATAAAGTACCAGTCAAATAGTGAGCTGGATTTGTATTCCTAGAAATATACGTAAATGTGAAAAAAATAAGAAACGACATAAAAAAAAGAAAAGAAAAAGGGTTCACGTGAGGCATAGGCACGGCTGAATGATTTCGGGTTCAGTCTCACTGTGCGGCACATTGACCACGTGTCTTCCACTATGCCCCCTAGCCTTGTTAAAGAATTTGATAGACGGAGATTTAGCAAGCACTTCGTATATATATATATATATATATATATATATATATATATATATATAT
>NC_068986.1:45033578-45034383 GCF_001194135.2 Octopus bimaculoides
ATACATACACAGAGACGCTGTTAGTAAGGTGACAACGAGTACAGTGAAGAATTCCAGGTAGGGGTAGGGGTCCACCAAGGTTCAGTCCTCAGCCCCCTCCTATTTGTCATAGTCCTCCAGGCAATAACACAAGAATTCAAGACAGGATGCCCTTGGGAGCTCCTCTATGCTGATAACCTTGCTCTTATTGCTGAGTCACTATCAGAACTAGAGGAGAAGTTTCAGGTGTGGAAGCAAGGATTAGAATCGAAGGGCCTTAGAGTCTTCCCTATGCCAACATTTGCCATGCAGGTAAAATTTGCAGGCCTTTGAGTGTACTCCAAATTGCTTCTCTCCTCTAGGGTTTCGGATTCCATTGGAGCCTCCATATTTCAGTTTTCAGTTTTTTGTTTGGTGGTTTCGGGTTTCGGGTTTAGTTATTTCATTTTTGCCTTTTCCTTTTCTCCCCTTCCTTCTTTATGTTTGCGCTCGTGTTCTTTCCTTCCTTTTCTTGTGGGAGCATTTGCATTCCTCTGGTTGTCCAGTTGGGTGAGGACTCCATTCCTTTGTACGACCACTGGCACACAAGGGTTTCTGGTTGCTGCTTCCTTGGCGTCCCAAACCATATCACCCGGTCGTTCACTAACTATTCTACTCTACCTGTGTAAACTGTGGGTATGGGGGTATGATATCTATTATGTATATTTCCTATTTAGTATAGGGGAAGTTTCATTTGTGAGGACGTACTCCTGTATTTGTCTGAGTGTTGGGTCCTTTGGGTGCTTGGATAAGATGCGGATGTCAAGTTGACCCAAGTTACCTCCAA
>NC_068986.1:45034413-45035722 GCF_001194135.2 Octopus bimaculoides
ATATATATATATATATATATATATATATAGCTTCACGGAACTGGTAATGGAGGTCGGATTTGATCGTGAAGCTATAGAAAATAATTTCACAAGAAATTCAAGATACTATTCGATTAGTAACTCACACCGAATTAGGATAGGTGTTTCTAACACACAAAAAAATCTTTCACAAATCATAACTTCACACAATAATAAGTTGTTAAATACAAATCCACTTAATGAAAATACTAACATTAATTTTGTTAACACTAACTCTTCTTTAAATAATAATAACAGCGGGGTTATTGTTTCTGAAGTCAACTCCAATCGCATCTGTTTTCTTAGCATTAATTCTAAGACTAGAAACTCTATTTATCAATCTAAAATTACTTCCGGTTCTGACATCTTTTTTTATATAGGTAGTTCTTCATCTCGTTTGTCCAAAAGAATATCTAATCATTACTCTACATTTAGGCATATCGATAAACGTAACAATACTGGGCTTTGTAAATTAATCTGGTATCTAAAAGATCATAATAAGCAATTTAATTTTGAATGGAATATTCTCTATATTTCTTTACCTTACGACAAAGGTAAATCTTTTTGCTCGCTTTGTAATAGCGAAATGTTTTTCATTCTTTTTTTCAAAGAATCCCCTTGTAAACACACTTATAGAACGCATATATTATTGCAAACATTGGCAGAAACATACTTTTAGTTCCTATAAGTGATTTCCACCATTCTGTAAAATTCGACCTTTGACTGTATTATTACATTGCACGTCCACTAAATATATCTACTTCCATGCTTTTAACCTTTATTCTAATTCACCTATCGCTCTATATCTCTACACTATTAGTTTTCTGCAAATTTCTTTCTGTCTCTTTCTATAAACTACCTTTGATGTTATATTTACTAACAGTTTTAAAAAAATAATAACTTGCTAGCGTTCCCTTCATCATAAACGCAGTCATCACATTCTGTTAAAATTTCTTATTGATGTCTTAGGTTTTTTATTTTTATCCCTGATGAGTAGATTGCATTGTTTGACACCATTTTATTCCTTCCGGAATAGTACCAAAGTTGTCTTCGAAACATGTCGGAAGTAAAAGAATTTAAATACTCCATTTATTTATTTATCTCTATTATAGAAAACATTTCACCTAAACCTGGAGTTTCTACCTTTATAAATAGGCTGTAACATCCTTGTTACTTGTGTGTATTTTTGCTACCCTGGTAACTGTTTATTTATGTTTTCCGTGTTATTTGAAAACACTGAAAAAACGCACATACATTCATATTTATATATATGTATATATATGTACATATA
>NC_068986.1:45036065-45038444 GCF_001194135.2 Octopus bimaculoides
ACACACACACACACACACACAGATATATATCAAAGAATACAAAAAAAAAGAATAGGACAAGAATGCAACAGGCAATAACGTAACATTCAGACAGGTGGATGATACAAAAAGGGACATGAAAAAACAAGGACGAGTCATTCGGAGTTTTCTTTCGTCAGTCGAGTTCCAGATTATCTTTGCACCTTCGTCTGGTGATACTCGAGGCTGCTCCAATCTGGTCAGTCTCAAGGAAAATCTAAGCTAAGAGCACTAGATTCCTTGGCAGAAAGCAGCGAATATATACGAAAACAAGGACAGTAAAAAATACAGAGAAATGGTACTCAAATACAAATATGAACAACAGGACATTAACAACAAGTGTCTTTCGACTAAGGAGAAATTAAATTAAGCTGGCATTTGTGGAAGTGAAGCCTTACGGCAGGACATGAGATGTTAATGTCCTGTTCTCCATATTTGTAATTGTGTACCACTTCTCCGTTTTTTCTGTCCTTGTTTTCGTATACATTCGCTGCTCCCTTCCAAGGAATCTAGTACGCTTAGCAATGGCACATAAATACAAATGTAAACAACAGGACATTAACGACATCTTATGTCCCTACTATAAGACTTCACTTCCACACACGCCATCTTAATTCAATTCCTCCTTAGTCGAAAGACACTTGTTGTTAATGTCCTGTTGTTTATATTTGTATTTGTGTACCATTTCTCTGTATTTTATTCTGTCCTTGTTTTCGTATACATTTTCTGCTTACTTCCAAGGAATCCAGTGCTCTTAGCTTAGATTTTCCTTGGGGCTGGCCAGACTGGAGCAGTCTCGAGTATAACCAACCGAAACTGCAAAGATATATAAATCTAGACACATACCCACACACAAACACACACACACCAAAACCTTGTGAGTGGATTTGGTAGACGGAAACTGAAAGCCTGTCGTATATATGTATATATATATATATATATTTATATGTATATAACTGGTACTTTATTTATCGACCCCGAAAGGATGAAAGGCAAAATCGACCTCGGCGGAACTTGAACTCAGAACGTAGCGGCAGACGAAATAGCGCTAAGCATTTCGCTCGGCGTGCTAACGATTCTGCCAGCTCGCCGCCTTTGCCAGCGTGTGTATATATAGGTGTGTGTGTGTGTATGTGTGTGTGTATATATATATATATGTGTGTGTGTGTGTGTGTGTGCTTACGTCTCGAATGGTTTAGAAATTCACGTCGAAATCTCGAGGTCCTGGATTAATTTCCCTCTTTGTGGCATCTTCAGTAAATGCCTTTTACCTTAGCCACGATTTTTATCAAATGTGAATGAAATTGGTTACACAGAAAGTGTGTGGAAGCCCATCGGACGACTGTACCAGCAATTTAAAGGTCCAACCTGGTCACAATGTGTCTCATTGATTCCACTTGCGAGTATCGTTAACGGTACGCGTGTTTGTGGAGAGGCCAGTGAGCAAGGAAGCCAGTTGATCGAACACCTAAATACTCATAGTTGAAACCGAAGGGAACCTATGTTACACATATATTTTTATATTCCATATTGAAACTCAGAAATATGTCACCGACTGGTTTAACTGAATTCCTTTCTTTCTATTCCTTCGGCTCTTTAGTTCAGTGATAACACTTTTATCCTTCAGTTTCCCTCTCATGCCAGTTTTTTTTTTTACCTCCATCTCACCTCACGTCTCCTCCTCCTCCTCCTTTCATTTCTCTTTCCTTCTGTCTCTCTCGCTAGGTTTCACTTTCTTAGTATTTCCTACCTACACATGTAGCTCACAGCATCTTCCGTTCTTCAGGATATAAAATTCAGCTGTGTTTCTTTTATTTCCCTCTCATCAGCTTTACTCAGAAGACATTATCCGAAACGTCGGATATTTCTTTGCCCTCGGCAATTTCACCGTGTTCTTTTTATTAATTTTAATATATTTGACTCTTATCTATGCATTTCAGCTAAAGTAATTATTGTTTCTTGGTGTGAGGAAGATGAGGCTTTCTTAAATGTCGTCTCCTATATTGAAAATTGCAAGTTTACTTTTAAAGCTATAGTACTTATTTTAAAATTAGTGGGCCTTAAAACTGGTCAGGTATTTATTTTCTTTCCTTTTAGTATCTCTATTTGTACCTTGAGTATGTGTATATATGTATATATGCATAGCGACCTCCTTTTCATCTCTCCGTTCAGCTGTATGTTGTCTTTTTAAGAGTGTCAAAGGGCATTCAGGTTTGTTCATGTAACAGAAAAAAAGAACACCCATAATTGTGTGTGTGTGTGTGTGTGTGTGTGTGTGTGTGTGTGTGTGTGTGTGTGGATATATATATATGTATATATATGATGGACTCTCCTATCGGTTTCAACGTATGAGGATGCGAC
>NC_068986.1:45038605-45040064 GCF_001194135.2 Octopus bimaculoides
AGTGTTTATTGAGCGAAAACACCTAAAGCTCCACGAGGCTCCGGCAGGGGATGGTGGTGAACCCTGCTGTACTCTTTCACCACAATTTTCTCTCACTCTTACTTCCTGTTTCTATTGTGCCTGTAATTCAAAGGGTCAGCCTTGTCACAGTGTCACGCTGAATATCCCCAAGAACTACGTTAAGGGTACACGTGTCTGTGGAGTGCTCAGTCACTTGCACGTTAATTTCACGAGCATGCTGTTTCGGTGATCGGATCAACTGGAACCCTCGACGTCGTAAGCGGCGGAGTGCCAACAACAATCTCCTTAGGCTTGTACCCCTTAGTCTGTTAATGCCGATTGAAACAAAATCTCTTATATATCGTTTTGACATGAAGATCTCCATTTTGTTCGCTCCAAGGATGTTTGATCAAAGGTATTGTGAGCTATATACACTGCTGAGAGATTACTCTTCGGCTTTAACTTATATTTGAGCAATGATCGACCTTATATATCCATATATTTGAGCCATGATCCTTGTGGCCACTATCAAGCTGGCTGTACCAAATGTATTATGGGTTCGAATCTAACAAACATGTCGCTTCTTCCAGATATTTTCGTTGGTACATCAAATGAAAAACACTGCACAAAGTTACTCGACCTACTAGAAACAGCAGTTAAATCTCTTAAATTACTTTATTATAGCTTTATAAAGTATACATTGGGTATTATTTTACTTGTTTCAGTAATTTTGACTGTGGCCATGCTGGAGCACCGCCTTTTAGTCGAAGAAATCGACCCCTGGACTTATACTGGCACTTATTTGAACGGTTTCTTTTACCGAACCACTAAGTTACAGGAACGTAAATACACTAATATGGGTTGTCAAGCGAGGGGGGGGGGCAAACACAGACACAAGCACGAGTAGAAGGTATTTGCCTAAGGTGTCACGCAGTGGGACTGAACCCCAAACCATGTGGTTGGGAAGTAAGCTTCTTATCACACTACCAGGCTTGCACCTATAAATGGTAAATTTCTTAATGATGACCAGTAAAATATATTTTTTTACATTAAATGTATAATATTTTCTCTCGTTATACTTAACTAACTGATCACGTGCCGTCATAATGATGGCTAATTGTAGTATTTTATATATAAAGAAGGTACATAATCACACATACAAACATTCACATACTTCCCTTGTACACGCACACACATACTCACACAGTTGAAGCGATGATTTTTTCGCCCCTTCCTTCCTTATTCATCTATCATCTCTTCCTTTCTCTCATTGCTATTGCTTTCTCCCACTCTCTCTCAGTCAGGGCTATTACTCTCACTACTTCTCCTTCACGGAATTACTATTTTCTCTCTTCCTCCGCGTCCAGCGTGATTCTGGACAGGTCTCGTTCTTTCTTTTGTTGACTTACCTTTTCTATCAATATATATATATATATATATATATATATATATATATATA
>NC_068986.1:45040121-45041370 GCF_001194135.2 Octopus bimaculoides
ATATATATATATATATATATATATATATATATATATATATATATAAACACTACGCTCATTATTATATTAGGAGATTCTGTAGAAACTTGAGTTAATTGCACTTGTAGTGTTATATAGATAGAATTGTAGGCTTCGTGGAAGTTGCCCAAACAGTCTCGATTCGAATCCATAAAACATTTGGAACAGCCAGCTTGATAGTGGCCACAAGAATTTTGGTCGATCATGGCTCAAATATAAGGATGAGCTGAAGAGTACTCTCTCACCAGTGTATATTGCTCACAGCACCTTTGAGCAAACATACTGATGAAATCCTAGCTACACTCGGCAGAAAATTTAGCTCATATGATAGACCACAGGCTACAGAAATACCTATTCTATTGCAAATGACAGAGAAAGCGGTGCAGGAAGGCTAGAATTTTAGAGCAGCCTTGATATCCTGACCGTCTCACATGACGCTTCTCCGCGTGAAAAGGCTCCAAATTATGCAAGACCAACAAGACACTTAGAACGAAGTAAAGATGGAAACCCAGGAAAAATATATCAAAATCAGTACTTTACACAAATACATACACATAACGAAGAAGAGCATGTGGTCCGTCAAGAGACACCTCTTCTAGTTTTGCTGCATATCCATAGAATAGAACGTGTTTACATTCTTATTTAAACCACAATGAGGTTCTCTTTTGTTTAAACTTATTTCAGTTCTTCTGATTTACGCCGTGTTATGCACAAATATTGCTTAATCAATGACGAGCCGTTACAAGCAAATATACAAATTAGGCTACCCACTAATATTCTAACATAATTTAAGACTACTTTATATGGATAATCAAGGGGCTACACGACTATCTATATGCACACACATACCTATGTATGCATATGTATGTATGTATGTATGTGTGTGTGTGCATGTATGTACGTGCCTGGGATGCGAACTTTTTTCCCACACGAGTTCCGGACCCCAGTTATAAACTCAATTGCATACAGTCAGAGCTCAACTATCAAACTAACTTATGAGCACGTATCGAGTGATGGGCGATACGGTCAGTTGGGTGAAGAATGAACCATGCTTCTTTTCCATTTTAAGACTGCTTGTTCTTGTTCTTGTTTCAACCATGACTGCCTCTGCATAGTTATTTGTAAGGGGAGAGGATTGCTAACACATCACCCGCTACCCACATTTTCCCCATCCACATCTTTACCATATGGGGCCCTAACAAAATCCGACAATAGGTATAGATGCAAATCT
>NC_068986.1:45042343-45054087 GCF_001194135.2 Octopus bimaculoides
ACAGACACGTGTACCCTTAACGTAGTTCTCGGGGATAATCAGCGTGACACAGTGTGACAAGGCTGACCCTTTGAATTACAGGCACAGCAGAAACAGGAAGTAAGAGTGAGAGAAAATTGTGGTGAAAGAGTACAGCAGGGTTCACCACCATCCCCTGCCGGCGCCTCGTGGAGCTTTAGGTGTTTTCGCTCAATAAACACTCACAACGCTCGTTCTGGGAATCGAAACCGTGATCCTATGACCGCGAGTCCGCTGCCCTAAACACTGGGCCATTGCGCCTCCACAATAATAGTGCACGCCCGAGGTAAAAAATCTCCCAGATTCTGTATACTCATTCATTCATTCATACATACATAAATACATACCGACACACACACACACACACATGAAAACACGGATGAAAGCCTTTTTCCTTTCTCACTTCCCCAGCACACAAACGCACACGCATTGTGCAAGATGCACTCCAGGTATATTGATTAATTAAAATGAAATTAAATGATATTTCTAAATTACATGATATTTTACAATAAAAATACACTTTATATTTTTATGTGAAGAAAATAACGGGAACCCACTCAGTTTATTCTTCTTTGGAAATCCTGTAGTCTTGCCACTAGATGGTGATTCCGATACAATAAATGATATTGATTACTTCTTTTGGCAAGAGAGAGCGATTGGACAAATCGTTAGGTTAAGAGACAACAAAAGGAGAACAGTGGTGATTCGTAACCTATTACAATCATTACGTTGCGTCTTTAATCCAGATCCTCATTTATCTACGGTCTGGTTCATTTAGCTCTAAATAAGAACTGTGGTTATTGGTATGTAGCTATCTTAGTCCCAGCTCATCTGTGAATGAGTATACCTTTGTTTAAAGGCATTCTAGCCGTGGCCATACCGTCTTGTTTTTGTTTTTTTAGACCAATCAATCCAAGATTATATCATAAAATATCCATTTAATTAATCTTTTTTAATGAGAATAGGATGTGATATCAGATATATTTTGCTGTTATTCTCTGATGTAAAACAGGCATAGCTGTGTGGATAAGAAGCTCACTTTGCAACTGCGTGGTTTCCAGTTTAGACCCTCTGTGCGCACCCTGGGAATGTATCTTCTACAGTAGCCCAGGCTGACCAACGCCTTGTGAATGAACATGGTAGACGGAAACTGCGTGTAAGTCCGTCACTTGTGCGTATGTGTGTGTGCACGCGTGAATGTGTCACCTCCACCACCATTACCGGTGTTGATTTGTTTACGTCTTTGTAGATTAGCGGTTCCACAAAAGAGCCGACAGAATAAGTACCAGAATTAGGAAAAAATATAAGTTCTAACCCAATTTGTTCGGTTAAACTATTCAAGGCGATGCTCCTGCTTGGTCGCAGTCCAATGACTGAAACCAATATAGAAGATAAAAAAGACAAAAGATAGCCTCGTAGGAGTTTCCATTCGACACTGCTAATTTTGCTCGTCACCATAATGTCCGAAAGCTATTTGGTAAGGCGGAACAAAATTGCTTTCAGATCTATTACTTTTGTTTGTTTTTCAGTCGATGTGACTAAACCACACTCTTTTACAGCCTGGTTGTCACGTTTGAGCTGTAAAGATTGGAGACAATCTTTCATGAAACTGAATGAAGTCTCCATGTGAATCAAAAGAGCTTCAACTCATTCTAGTGGTATTTCACTCTCATTTTAAAAAATGATTTAGTCAAAAGAGGAAGGGTACATACTGTTCGTGATTTTGTTTTAGGGGTATATGAAACTAGTGCGAGGAAGAGAGGAAGGTGCAAATAATCGGGCTCCCTAGCCCGAATATTTTAGACTAGTCAATCCATGATTATATTTTAAAATGTCCATTTTGTTTGTTTTTCGTATGACAATAGGGAACGATATCAGGGAAATTTTATTGTTATTCTCTGACGTAAGGCGCAGGCATAGCTGTGTGGTTAAGAAACTCGCGTTGCAGTTACGTGGCTTCGAGTTCAGTCCTACTGTGCGCACTTTGGGCATATGCCTTCTACTGTAGTCCGGCCCATCCACGCCATGTGAGCGAGTATGGTAGACGGAAACTGTGTGGAAGCCCATCTTATGTGTGTTTGTGTTTGTCTATTGCATCACATATGATACACACTCTACAATCTTTTAACCACCAGGGTAACTTAGGACTTATAAAAAGAAAGTTTTATATTATTCCGAACGTACGAAAGAAGAGTTAACTAAATCTGAAAACATGTATGGACGTTTAGGACAAACTTATGGAAATGCTTTGGACAAGCAAAGGGTTACAGGCACTCAGAAAATGCCAGTGACTATTCACTACTATATGGATATCAGTTCTTCAGAGGTGACGTGTTAGATATAGCCACCAATTCTTCTTGATTTATTAAAATTATTCCCACTTCTAGAAGATGTCATAATTTACCAAATGACAATTGAGAGCAACTCCATATGAGAAAGGGAGATAATCTGAAGAATCAAGAATTCATGCGATTAAGGGAAAGGACAGGCTTATTGTTTGGGGATTAGGAGACAGTCGTACACACGTTTTCCTGCCTCAATAGGCATCATCAGCACGGCAATTGTCAAATCTTATTTCCAGTAACCTAGAGACATAGACATAGGCATATACAAAATGTCAGAACACATTTTTGGCCTAGGTACATCGCGGTCACTGAACTGTTAGTTTCAGTTAACCCTTTGCCTGTCCTGTTTATCACGTGATGCACAAGACATATTTCTCTGGGGGTCATTCATCATGATACGTATTGCTATTTTTTAACGACCAGGGTAACTTGGGACTTATGTAAGGAAAGCTTTATATTACTAAGAACGTATGGCACAAGGCCTAATTAAATCTGAAAACAAGCACAGACATTCATGACAAACTTATGAAAAATGCTTTGGACAGGCAAAACTTTTTCGTTCAGTACATGACATATGCATGTTTCCCAAAAATATTTGTATTTAAAATACAAACACTTTCCTCTGGTGTTTTTCTCTCGGCCATGTTGTAAATGCTGCAAACGTCATTTCATAAACTACAGTTGTTATCAACTCTTCGTATAGTTCTATGTTTCACTGAAGTAAAATTTTATATTTCTTCTTATACGTACAGGAACGTATAAACATTAATTCTAGTGTCTGTTGATCATCTTGATTTAAAAAACCCTAATGTTGTACAGTACATATTTTCTTCGTGACTGTTTTCGAAAACTACTTCGATGCATCCTAAGTTATATATTTTCTATCGGTGACATGCCTAAATAGTTCTCTTAGAAGTTTGTTTTCATTTTATTTATGTTCCTCGGGACTTTATGCCTATTGCAGAGAATTTTATCAATGTTCCAAAGGTATTATAGGTTCGAATTCTAAATCTAATAAATATGTCGCTTCTTCCAGATATTTTCGTTGGTACATCAGTTGAAAAACACTGCGCAATCAAACGAGTTCTCTACGCAGTTGCTAGATCTACCAGAAACAAGAGCTAAACCTTTTAAATTACTCTATTATAAAAAGTATACACTGGGTAACGGTCAATTTCTTAATGACTAGTAAAATATTATTTTTTAACGTTAAGCGTAAAATATTTTCTCTCGTTATACTTAATTCTGTAGAAACTTGAGTTAATCGCAATTATAGTGTTATAAAATTTGTATGAGTATTGTTATAATTCATGTTTAGTTTTAGTATTGAGTTATCTAAATTAGACACATAAATGTGACTGATTAACACGTTTCCATAGAATTTCTTTTGAAATGGTTCAAGTTCTTTGCGTTATGGAGTGAAAAAAATGCGTCTTTACTAAGTTTGATGTGAAAAAAATCTTATTTAATTATTTCTAAAATTTAAAAGTTGTACTTACGCTCTAATAGGGCATCGCGTCAAAAAGTTAAAATAACAACGATTCCTTATAAAGCGCAGGGAAGTGTATGTATAGTGTAATCCATGATACACCAAGACTGAAAGCAAGTCTATATGGCCATGGCTGAAAAGCTTTTGATCAATAGGTCTACTTGCTCAGAGGTGACCGGGGGCGAAACAACTGCTAAAAAGTTTCGTCTCTTTCCTCAGTTAAGCTATACGGAGTGAGTATTGTCGTTGAAACATTAAACGTGTACAGGAATCTTTGTATTCTTAAATCTATATATTTTCGTCAAGAAATTAACGATTGACGACATTTCGAGAATTGTTAGCTTTTTGTTTATTTTTCTCTCTCCACTTTTCTTCTTCTGTCGTTCGTTCTGTTGCCTTTTATTTCCTGACGTCCAACTTAATAACCAGCAACTCGCTCGCACACACGGACACAAATAATCACAAACACAAATAATATCACACGCAGACACACAGATTTCGTATTCTACTTGTTTAGCGAGTGACTGCTGTATTGCGTTATACATATATTTAAAAAAGTTACTGGAACACACACGCACACCCATCTATCGTACTGGGAAAAAAAAATCTTGCTTAATGAAAAAATATCCAGACTCTCAGAACTGGTCACGCGCTTGTCATATATAAAAAATAAATAAATTAAAAACAGAAAAAAATAAGGAAACCTCTTTATGTTTGAGGATTGGATTTCGTAGATATAGTTTAGTACACAAGGGCATAGCATTTACATTAAACGAAAGGGACTTTGCATCTCTCTGGTTATACCTTCACTTGGATTTGTAATAAGTTCGAACTCAACAAATCCTGATCAACGGCATTCCAGCCGTGACCATTTTGTCTATTTGTATATTGCGGACTACGTTATGTGATGTGTCTAGCCTTCCTATTTTAAGGTAGTAGGGTGTTATGGAAAAAAAATTTGGCTGTTAGTTCTAGCATGTCCACTGACCGTATAGAGGCTCTGTTGTTAGTCCTCGACTGAGCTGGACCACGGAAAGCTATGTGAATTGACGGTGGGTGGAATCAATGTAATGCTGGTGATAAGGGCAGGAATAACTATCGACTAATATGCAGATTTTTCAACCATATACTTTTACTGGTTCCAGTTATTGGACAGTGGACATGCTAAAGCATTGCCTGCAAAAGGAAAGTGGGGTGGAATTTGATCAGCGATATCGGTCATAGTACAGACAGCGGCAGAAAAACCTCCCGTATTTTACACATCTTTTAATGTGATGCTAATGAAGTTAGGCACACGGTAATAGTATATACATGTAGCCAATGGTTTACTGTTTTTGTTCAGGTATCATTATGGTCTGGGACTGGTGCACATCGTTTTGTTTACTGTTAAAACATTAATCAAGGTTCGTGAAATCGCGAGTTTTTTTTTTGCCACATCCTGAATATTTCAGTTGGGTTGCAAATTTTATCTTTGAATCATTTGACACAATACTAACGTCGATAACCCGTACTGTGTCAAACACAGGCACACACACACACACACACACAAGCAAACATACATTTTGCATTATAAATAACCTTGTCAATCCGTTGCGACTATAAGTTTCAAAATGCTTGATTTAAAGATCGAATATCAATTACCAAACATTGGATGACACAAGAACATGTATGTATGTATGTATGTACGTATGTATGTATGTGTGTGTGTGTGTGTGTGCATGCATGTATGTTTATGTATGTGTGTGCATGTATGTATGAATGTGTGTGTGGGTATATACATACATAAACACAAACGCACGTGTTATACTGTGCTACGGAATACAACCATAGATTTTAGTGAGTACTATATGTAAATAGGTAGGTGTAAACACTATTTTATATACAATATTCTTCGTGAGCAGAAGAGAGATCAGCCGGACTAACTAGTCTTATTCTCGTGACGGGATTTCGTTAGCTTCCAAACACTTTTTTAAACAGCCCGCACAGGGCTTATAAACCCATTATTATACCTATGGCTTAATTAAATCGATAGACTGACGGACGAAATGCTGCTAAGCATTTCGCCCGGCAAGCTAACGATTCAACTAGCTCACCACCTTATCTGATTAGAAATATTAGGTTTATATGCAGAGTCTCCACCGTCAGTTAAAGATGGTACCTAGTAGCTGATGAAATCTAAACCTAGAATTGAAACTAATGCGGCTAATCTCTGCTTTTTTCTTATATATATATATACAGACATACACACCTATGTGTGTGTCTATGTGTGTCTTTGTGCATTCCCGTTGCTTGACAGTCGGTGCTAGTTTTTTTACGTCCCCATAACTTAGTGGTTCGGCAAAAGGGTTGTACTAGGGTTTTAAAAAGGAAGTGCTGGGGTCCATTTGTTCGACTAAACCATTCAGGGTGGTAACCCAGCATGGCCATAGTGCAATGACTGAAAAGAGCAAACAGATAATATTTTAAATTTCGTTCTGAAAAAAAGATGTATTTTCAATTATTCATTCATACTTGCTTGATCCCTTTTCAGCCCTAATCTAACAAACTTATCCTGAAATGCATTCCAGCGATAAGTGTACCTAGGAATTCAATAGCCAATGTGTTCTTCCTCCACCCTTTAATTAAGACAGTAGGGTGTGGTTGAATGAGATTTGGCTGCTGTTTCTCATTGATCGAGTGACTACGTGGAGGTTTTTTTTTCGTTTCTCTTACGCTTCTGTTTCAGATTTTAATGGTTAACCACATTTCCGTTAAGGGAGCTTTTGAGCGATCGCTTGATTTGCTGCATATACGAACCAAATTTCCCTGAAATCACACTCTGCTGCAGCAGTGGTTTCTGAGAAGTTTCGTAAAAATCACTGGTGTGCTGCAAGATGCTATAACACTCCATAAGAATAAAATTACATTTAAAAATGTGGAAAATACGGTAAAAACTATGAATCTAATCCGTCTTCTACCCGTTTCAATCATTGAACTGTGGACGTGCTGGTGCACTGGCTTGAAGTTCCTCAAACAAACTGACGCCAGTACGTTTTCTTTTAAAGTCTGGTACTTACTCTATCAGCTTCTTTACCGAAATGCTAAGTTACGGGGACGTAAACAAACCAGCACCGGTTTTCAAGCGGTGGTAGTGGGACAAATACTACGCACACAGGACAAATCCACTCACAAAAGCTTTGATTGGCCTGGGACTAGAGGAATAGTAAAAGACACTTGCTCAAAGTGCCCCAATGTGACTGAATTTAAGACTATATGGTTGGGAAGCGAGCTTTTTACCCGCACAGCCATGTCCGCGCTTCCATTTTTTTAAATAAAATTATTTTTCAATTTTTCATAGTTCTAAAGTTTTCATAGAAGAAACACCGCCCTCTAGGTGGCTTTCTCTTATATTAATATGTATTATTTCGTCTTTTTGTGAACACAGAACTTCATTGAGCAATGTATCTTTTTATAAATTGAGACGGTACGTATTACTTGAAAGGAATATGCCAGCTATATCTCGCTAGTTGCCTGACGTTCCATCGATAGCTCGAAGTCAACTTGGCTTTTGTTCTTTAGCCCTAGATCAGCTCTGGTCGAATAAACCAATAATTAAATACGTTTCAGTCATAGCTATCCTGTCTTTTTGTTCATCAGAAACTACATTGTCCAAAAGAGCCTTCATTTAAGGCGGTACGGTGTGATTTGAGGGAGATTTGTTTACTATTTCCAGCAGATCGAATGATCGTGTAGAAATTCTCTTGTTGAATACAAAGACCAGCCGACATGCATTGGTGTCATCTTACCTGGAGTAAAATATTCGAAGGCAGCTGTACAACAGAATGTTTGGATAATCGTGGGTCGCAGGTGCCATGCATTAGGAAAAGATGAGAAGGTTGTAGTTGGAACGTGTTTGGCTATAAACCTACTCAATCAGAGCTGACCTAAAGGCTGAACAATAACAATATTCTTATTTTACAACTCTCAGATGGCTTTGCTTAAACTAAGTATTTGGTTTAACTGTTCAGCGTGTTAATCTACAAAAAAAAAAAAAAAAAAAAGCTTCAGAAAATTGTTATATATTCTTCATATTAATGTCTAAGAAGGTACAGAATCATATATCACAGGGAAGAGTATTAACAGTGTAAATGACGGAAATGTCTTCAACCAAGGATGAAAACTGCACGCGGTCTCTCACTTGATAGAAGCTACCGACTTGCACTTTGTCACTCGCTTTATACACCCTTAATATCAACAATGAGTAGCAGATAAAAAATATACCCAAACAGGCTCAATTCATTGGACTTTAGTAGTCCAAAATAACTGCAGGCAACTGAGAGAGAGAGAGAGAGAGAGAGAGAGAGAGAGAGAGAGAGAGAGAGAGAGAGAAAACTGATGCCACTTGGATGAGGGAAAACGTGAGAAAATACGGAACAAACTGATGCCTTATTTGCGTCATACATCCGGGAGCTTAACTGACCACCAAGCCCATGTGATGAAAGCCTCTCTTTATTCTTATCACTAATCATTAACATGGATTTCTAAGATAAGGCACGTCACAAATTTGGGGGTAGGCATACATCCGTTCAAATCTAACTCAATACTTTGTTACGGCTTTTATTGCCCTCGGGAGGACGAAAAGTAAAAGTCGACCTCAGTTGAATTTGGCTCCAAGAGACATAATTAAATACAAGGCATATTATCCTGCTCTCCCACCAGTTCTGCTATCCACTGCCCTAATATAAAAAAGAAAAAAAATGAATGTTTATTAAAATTTTGCTGAATGAGATGGTTATGCTTGAGTTAGCTTCTTAACAATTTAACCCATCAAACTAAAATTAAACCTAGATTTCTGCAGTCCCAGCTAAGATTCACTACTGAATATGACGATTATCCATCTAGAGTTGCTCATCATCTGACTAGGTTTATAGAATTGAGGCACTAGAGATACGAACCTATAGTATATTGTTTGCTACTTTAAATATTTAGGCGTTAAATATGTATATTCTACATAGATCCACTACTATATATCAACAAATTCTCGAAATTACCTCATAATCAGCGACATCGAGTGAGACATTTCCTAAGTAAATCTTAGTAGAATAAGTTATATATACTTTCATGTGTTAAAGCAGTTTCCTTGTGTGTAGTTATTTATAGATGATTATGGTATATTTGTATTTACACTACAAGGATATACTCAACCGAATTGATAAAGAAGGAATCTAGGCTCTCTTCTATATTACTGAATAATATTTTTTTTTAAAAAGGACTTCTTTTAGACATTAATCACGTAGGTTATGTTCATTGTCCGATAGGATGTACAAAATAATATATTCATTCATTGCCAGTTTTCCACTCGTATATTCGCATTATAAAAGGATTAATAATATTTAATTACACGGATGTATATTGCATATATACACTAAACACACACTCAGATACACCTATATATTATATACACATAGCAACAAAAGCACTACTGAACAGTAATTTGATTTGAGTGTATTGATTATCTAACGCGTACAGAAGTATACAGTCATGTATGTATAACGAACGGTAAACACACTATATACATGTATATATCCGAAATATATATAGACAGCATTGCAATGTATGTATATAGCAGTAAAGGTTTTCCTCTTCCTCTCTATATACACACACATTACTTACAGTGAATGACACCATAGCTACTTCCACAGTCAGCAACCTCTCACTACATCTCACCGACTAGACTTTCTACGTAGTTGTGCATTTCAATCCGCCACCGCTCTCTCTCCCCCCCCAACTTCCCTCTCTTTCTCCTTGTGTTTCTTTCTGTCTTTCTAATTTGTTATTACTCTCTCTCTCTTTTTCAGTGTGTAATATCTATCAGTTTCACGCCAAACCCTATATCTCTTGCTATAAATTCATTTTCTCTTTTACTGCTCTAAAATACTACCCTGTCACTTCTCACTGTCGCTTCACCGAATGTCTTTCCCCACTACCACCACCACCACTACTACTGCTATAACTAACTACTATCTCACCCTCTCCTCTGTCTTACTGATTTGCCACTACTTTCCCTCTTGGTCCCTCCCTTTTCCTCTTGCTAACTCGCTTTGATTGACGTTGCCAGCTCACTTTTCAAAGAGTCCATAGTGTGACTCTTACTTTCTTCCCTCCTTTGTTATTGATATTTTATACTGATATATCCCACTCTTTACTTCACCATTTTGTCTCCTCCTACTTTACCATTATTGTCATTTAGCTAGTAGCTCCACCTTCACTCTTTAGGTTCTTACGGCCTTGCTTTCTCCACCTTCCAAGCCTCACATTCGCCGTAGTTTGCTTCATTCTCGCTTTAACATTTTACTCTTCTTTTTCCTTTACTTAACTTTTTTTTAAAATTTTATTTTCTCCTATCAACTTCTCCCTTCGCACTATCATTCACTGACTTTTTTTTTACCTTTTCGTTTTTCCTCTCTTCTTTCTTCTATCTCTCTGTTTTCCTTGCCACACGCTATTATAATCATTACTCCCATAATCAGTTTGTTCCATTAACAGATTATACATAACTCTCTCTTCTAACGCACACACTCACATACATGCTCAAAAAGACAAAATTTTATATCCATTTTCTCCTGCCAACTTTTATATTCATGTCCGGCTAGTTAGACAGTAATTTTTCATATGTATGGAACATAGTAGATTTATTACCCCTACCAAAGTGGACGCTAAAGTTATTTATTTATTATTCATAAATTGCAGTTGCTTTTCTGCAGGGTATAGAAGGATCGCGATCTCTCTACCTGGTATACAGTAAAAAAATATACAGTTTCTTCCTTTGAAGCTTTTTCGTGAAGTTAATTATTATATTGCACTTATTTAAAACGTTTTTTTTTTCTGTGAATAATGAGAAATCATGATCCCTTGAACTCAGTGAGCAAATTATTTTAACTAATTGAATATTTTCTTTTAGAATAGGTTTAAATAATTAACTAATCCTTTAAAGCAAATGCAGATTTTCATTGTTTCGAGAAAACAACTGAGGTATACATTTAATTTAATAGGTCTAAACTATTTTGATTTCATTTCTATAATTCAAATATTTTCTTGTTTAAGACTCGTTTGTTATTTTACTAGAACTCTTCACCATGTTGGGGAGAAAACATTGTTTTTGTTACGTAACTGCCCATAAATTGTGAAACAAATTCACTCCAAGGATCAAATGAAAATGTACTGAACTCTTAAGTTTGTCTGTCTTTTATCTTTTACTTGTTTCAGTCAGTTGACTGTGGCCACGCTGGGCCATCGCCTTGAAAGGTTTATGCGAACAATCAGTTCTAGTCTGTTTTAAATCTGGTACTTATTCTATCAGTCTCTTTTGCCCAGCTGCTAAGTTACGGAGCGTAAACAAACCCACAGTAGTTGTCAAGCGGTGGCGGTGAGAACAAACACACACGACAGGTTTCCACACTGCTTTCATCTACCAAATTCATTCACTAAGTATTGGTCTGCCCAGACCTATAGTAAAAGGTACTTGTCTAATGTGCCGTTCGGTGGGACGAACTGCCGACTATTACGAAATAGTCCCAATAAATGGTGCAGCATTTTAGAAGCCAATCAGTTCTGACGAAAAATGATTTGTTGATTGTAATAATTACAATTAATAAACTATTTTCAAGGAATTGAAAAAGAAAAAAAAAACACTAAACACCTGAAATAAATTTGTGTTTTAGGGTGTTGGTTGAAAACTTGGAGGCGCAATGGCCCAGTAGTTAGGGCAGCGGACTCGCGGTCATAGGATCGCGGTTTCGATTCTCAGACCGGGTGTTGTGAGTGTTTATTGAGCGAAAACACCTAAAGCTCCACGTGGCTCCGGCAGGGGATGGTGGCGAACCCTGCTGTACTCTTTCACCACAACTTTCTCT
>NC_068986.1:45054097-45058009 GCF_001194135.2 Octopus bimaculoides
GTGGCTCCGGCAGGGGATGGTGGCGAACCCTGCTGTACTCTTTCACCACAACTTTCTCTCACTCTTACTTCCTGTTTCTGTTGTGCCTGTAATTCAAAGGGTCAGCCTTGTCACACTGTGTCACGCTGAATATCCCTGAGAACTACGTTAAGGGCACACGTGTCAGTGGAGTGCTCAGCCACTTGCACGTTAATTTCACGAGCAGGCTGTTCCGTTGATCGGATCAACTGGAACCCTCGACGTCGTAAGCGACAAGGTGCCAACACAACATGAAAACTTTGACTCGTGAAAGTCGCTCTCATGGAAATACTTTTAATTATGTCGCCCTAATACTGGTTCATTTTCACTCTCCTCTATTTTACATTATATACTTCTTGAAGGCGGCGAGCTGGCAAAATCGTTATCGTGCCGCACAAAAAGCTCAGCGGCATTTGTTTTGGCTCTTTATGTTCTCAGTTTAAATATCGCTTTTTCATCCTTTCGGAGTTAATTGAGAAGTAGCAATCAAGTGTTGAGAACGATGTAATAGACTTCTCCCTCTCCTCAAAAACTACCGTCCTTGTGCTAACGTAAGAAAGAAATGTTACATACTTCGTCCATCTTCGTTATAAATCGTATTTTCGTAGTTTAATCAGATGTAGTCAGTTAATGGCATCTTATTGTTGACACTAAAAGCATTTATAGTTGTGAATAGATTGCTAGACTTGCTACGAATTGACTGTTTGAGTGGATTAGTGAAACAACAGTTTGTTTGATCCCAACTATTCTGTCTATTATAGAGGCTATTCAAAGTTGAAGGCCAAAATAAACGAATATTTGTAAGATTAAGAAAAAAAAAGAACAAACCAAAAACAAAGCTCTGAAACAGGACTTTCTGAGGCTTTACTGTATTGAAAATATCTCGATAGCTGATGAGAAGAGTAGATCAAGAATAGTATTTGATTATATCCCCAAGTCAAGCAGTGCAATTTCAACAGCATTCCAGAATGTTCCGGTTCCTTGGATATTTGTTTGATTCTAAGACTTATTGTAAAGTAGGGATGACTTTTTTTTTTATTAATTAATTAATCAACTTTTGTAATGTTTCGATAATTTCCTGCATTGTATTGGAATCCAAATCAATAACCTCAGATCGAAGTGTTGCAGTACAGTTTTATTGGTGGTGATTGCATCAAGTAAAGATAAATTAACTGTTGTGTTTCTATGAGAAAAACGTACAAAGCATACGAAGAAAAGGAATTTAGCAAAGGTACAGGAAAATGATATATTACAGTCTAACCACAAGGGATCGACACAATTACATATTGTGAGAAAATTATATCCTGTGGCACCAATAAGAAATATCAACGTTCCTATAGTTGTGGGTATTTTGATACAGTACGTCTCCTGATCTCTGCGTTTATAGACATTTTATAATTTTATATCTAGATAGCTTCATACTCAACGGATTTGCTAGCAAATAAGTATACATACAATGAAAACAAGTAGAGAATATTTTTGATGGAAATTCAGTTTTGAATTTACAGATTTCTATCTAAAGTATACATAATTAGCCACGAGGTAACAGCCATTCGAAATGTGTTTTTTTTTTTTAGCAAACAGTGTTTATAATATTTGTATGATTAAGTATTTTCTTCAGTGATCTTGTGGGTTTCAATTCTTAATAATTCTGTTATAATTTTTATAATCCTCATCAGTTTGACGACTCATCTCGGTATTAACATTACTTGACAAAACTTCTCATATCTAAGCTATCAAATTCAAGTATTTATAATTAAAATTTTTTTTTTGAGTATTAATATGGGAATAAGTTACACTTATGCATCTAAAATTATGTCAAATAATGACTATTTTCCGACAGAAACTGCAACGCAGATACGTGAGAGGTACTGTTTTCTACAGTGAATATACGGGCCATATTCCATATTATTTTGCTTTGATTTCACTTGATAAAGGACTCCACCTCACAAAAAAGTTCTTGTAGCTTTATTTAAAATATGACTTCTAGGAATGAATACTATAAAAATGAGTAGAAGTAACATGTGTAGCCATTGTGATGTCTTAGTTTGTAAACTGTTAAAGAGTAGAAACGAAACGGTGTTAAGTAAAATCAAAGTCGAACGATATTTGTGTTTCCGTATGGAAGAGTATAAATAGACAGATTGCAAAGTCATCGGTGCTGCTTTGTGTTCGTGAGAAAGACACTTAAGCATTTTGAACATATGTAAGCAGCAGCAAACACTATAATTAACATTTTCGTTGACTTACAGTGCAGGATTCAACCTCAATTCACCTTAGTAGATATAATTTGGCAAGCTGACTCTTCTTCAATAGTGCTCCTACAAGCTAATGAATTGTGAGACTCATCATCATTAATTTAATTTACTAGATTATGGGAAAATCTACTGCAGAATGCGTTGTCGGTCGTTGTTCATAGTGGATGAACTGAGTTGTTGAACAATTAAGTTTGCAAGGGAATGCGATTTGCAATTATGGGATCAACATCGAGTTAAGTTCAAAACTGCAGTTTTGTGAAAGAGGTGAATTGTAGGAAAGTATGTCCCGCATTGTTCCAAAGAATGAACCGTGACATGAGTTCCAATTACCATCTCTATGCCTAGGAGAGGACTTGAAATCAATATTATAAGCTAACGAACGCTCATTCATCATGTTGAGTTTTGAACTCATTGAAGAATCATTGTCGTTTAGCTCTGAGTCAGTTGCTTTCAGGCTGACTATGACAGCTCTATCTTTTTTTTTTTTTTTCAAGTATTGTCTATCCCAGTCTAAATCATTCGAGAAGTCATTAAAATAAAAAAAACTGCAAGTTGTAATTGTGTCGACTTGGCTGCTATTTCTAGTAGATCGAAGGACCGCTTAGAAACTCACTCGTTGCTTAGAGCAGAGATGAGTAACGAAGGATTGTGATAGCAATATTACAGTAGATATGGTTAGAAATGATAAAAGAGTTCACTGATGTGAAGAAAAATGAGATTTTTCCGAGATGTTTTGAAGAGTTATATGAGTATGTTGTTTAGCATAGGCAAGGAGTAAAAACTTAGATATTTGGATAGCATCTGCCCCCGACACAATCCCAGATAGATCTTCAGAGACTGTTCAAGCTCTTAATATGACTATGATTCTTTAGATTATAGTTGATCATAGATTCTTTAAATTGTAGCCTTTCAGAAAGCCATTAGCTGCAAAGGCAAGAAAAAAAGTGACTCTAGCTAAGAATTAAAATAAGTTAACTGACCCACTTTATCGTTAATTTACTTTCGTAATCCTGTTTCGATTCATGGTTTGAATCATTTTAAATTCACTTGCGTTTCTACTAATCCAAAGCCATTTCCTGTGCACCATTTATGTCCCGCCCAGAGAGAGATGGGACAGAGCTGCTCATCTATTGTAAAATACCTCAAATCACGGAAGATCAAGCTATTGGCTCTGTTGCATCAGTGAGCGTATGTAAATAGTTAAATTGAAAGGTAATTTAAGCAATTTTTGTTAACAATAGAACCTCTTAAAACAATAACGTTTTCAGATAGTTAACATACCCATAAAACAACAACAAAAATAATTAATTCTCCGACTATTATTCAGTTGGTCGCATTTGAATGCATGCCTTCGCAAGCAGATATATGCCAGTGATAACTGGGTACAGGCGGATTTTCTCTTGTATTTAGTAAAAGCAAACATTCAAAGACGATGAAGTTGTTAGACTGTTAATCGATGGATCCCCCCCCCCATTGCATTACGTCTACCACCAGCTATTTTTCATAAAATTTATCGGAGGAAAGAACTGTGATAAACTCTCCTTATGTTTCAAGTCTTACTTATCAAAGAAACCGAGACTTTCGTTGACAGGTACCCGTTGATCTTCGTTCACTATACCAGCTCTCTCTCTCTCTC
>NC_068986.1:45058056-45062907 GCF_001194135.2 Octopus bimaculoides
ATATATATATATATATATATATATATATATATATATATATATACATACATGCATATATGGGTACAGGACATCACCAACGGTGCAAACAACATGAAATACGTAAACAGACGTGTTAAATACGTAAACAACGAGAAAAAATGGAAAATAGGACAAGTAAACACAGAGAAAGGACCCTTCATCAGTTGTCGGCTGTCTATCTACTGTTTTCTTCCTCCATCCTTCTCTAATTCCCTTTTTCTCCCCCTCCCTCCTTCACCGTTTTCTGTTTGTCTCTATCTCCCTTTTTCTGTTTTTCTCTGTCTCTCTCTCTCGTTGCTCACACGTGACTATCGTCCATCTTTTTTTTCCTTACATGTCCATCTTTCTTTTCCTGCACGGACGTTCAAAAGAACGGACATTTTTTCTCTCTCTTCTATCTTTTCTCTTTAAAAAAAAAATGTTTCTCACAGCATTCACTATTTTCCTCTCGTTCTGGTCTAACGACCCTCCATGTTTGTTTTCGTTTGGTTTCTTTGTATGTCTCCACTGTCATGTTTTTGTTCCCAACTTTGACCCTTCATAAATCTTAGGAGTAGATAGACAGCCGACAACTGATGAAGGGTCCTTTCCCAGTGTTTACGTATTTAACACGTTTGTTTACGTATTTCATGTTGTTTGCACTGTTGATGACGTCCTGTACCTATCTACTACATATGTGGAAAATCGGTGTGTGTTTGTTTGTGGCGTTGTTAGCTAACTCCTCCTACATCGTTTAATTGATTTTGATGAAATTTGACACGTGTGTAGAACTCATGTCTGGAAACTTCGTGACATACTTAGATTGTTGAAAAAATCGATGTTACAGTCCCTCGAAGGTACCTTTATAACTACCTCATATAATTCATTTTTTTAAACACCCAAGGGAAATAACCCATAGCATCTGCACAATATTTTTTAAAAACAATTAAGGGAAATAACCCATTTCATTGTTTATGTTCGATTACTTTGAATATTGATTTTTTCTGTGTCCAATTTCTAATTTTTGCAGACAATATCACTTTATTTGACACGTGAGTAGAACTCATGTCTGGAAACCTCGTGACATACTTAGATTGTTGAAAAAAAATCGATGATAAGGCTCCTCCAATGGATCCTTCTATCTACTACATATTACTGATATTTTATTTAAACAACCCAAGGGAAATAACCTATACCACCTGCAGTTTTTAGTGAAGCGTTTCAATATTTGATTCTCACGATCAGCCGACCTAATTCTGCATTTCACTACTCACAGTTTTGAACTGCTAAACATTATTATTGCGCTTCCTTAATTTGAATCTTAAACCTTAAAGACTTCATTCATACATTTCTATACATACATACTTTTTTGAATGCCCATTACTCCGATAATTCTGCATTTTTACAGTTGCACTTTTTCCATGACAGTAGATAATTTTTTTTATTCCACAACGTATCTGTAGTGGCTTCATGCAGGCATAGCTTGCATTCGATCCTCGATTACTAAATATATATTTATATACTGAGGGTTATAAATTGAATATTAATTTAATTAGTATCAATTTAAAACCAGTGGCCCAGCATATAAAAGAATCTGAAAATTTAGAAAAACTGTATTACATGCGTATAAGAAGGGATGACCACTAAGTGGACAAATTTGGCTGATGGACGGATTTGTCTCTTTCTTCAGACCTCGCTGATGCTCATCTGACTGTATCACCATATCAGAATATCTTATCGTAAAAATGCCAAACCTCAGGATGACTGCAGTTCAAGAACTTTGAGAAACTATTCGTAATCTCATATTTCAAAGCTCTTCTGAAATCAGTTGTTCAGCGCATCAAACTAGGGTGTCTTCATTCTTGATCCCCACCGACTAACATCCATATAAGACAATGTTAGACACTACCGACTGCACTCCTTATATAGTAACGGTCTGTGAGCACGTGACAACACTGCAAATAACGATTGCCCATTCTCGGTTTACACTTGATTCAGAAAAGAAGTTCGGCCAGAGACGAGCTGTAGAATCATGGTCGACTAAAAACGACTACACTGTTCACCATGTACAAATCTAGTGAATGTCGGAGCCTCCATATATCATCAGTTATGGCATGTTGAGACCCTATGAGGTGGGTGTTTTCAACTCAACCCACTGATGTATTTCGTGCTCATGATGGCACATCTTATTTTCAAAGTTTGGAGCGGGTCACTCCAGTTCCTGAGATGGCATTACAATGATGGTGATGTCTGCCTGTACATATACTACGTTCATGCTTGAGATAAGCATGCTCCATAGGGTGAAGGCTAAAACGTACAGAATTAACAAGGAGAGCATACATATCACTTCGAGCGCAAGATGCTGAGAGATAACAATTTACTTGAACAGAGTTCAGTGCTGCTTGCAGTTATCCTACTTCTGAAGACAAAATAGAAGCCTGCTTCTCTTACAACAGCCTCCAAATATTGATTGATTGCCAACGTTATCGAAGACTTACAACTGATATAAATTGACCAGATGCCTCTTAACTAGGCCCAGCCGCTAGCCGCTGTACAGAGTAGCAGATGGATCTTTCTGAAGTTACACAATTTTTTTATGACGACAAAACAAGAGCCAGTAATATACTGAAAATTGACCACAATTAATCTTTACAAATTGATGACCCGATGCTTTATACCCATTTTAAAAGGAATCGGTAGAATAATGGACAACCAGTTGAATAATCAGTGGTTCGTATCCTGCATTATATTCATGGTTAAAGCAGTTCATATTTAACGGCTGGGTTCAACTAGCTCTAAGCAGGCACCGTAACGGGATATGGGTTCACCACTGGAGGCAGCGACAGCATTGTAATTGACGAGCATTTCGTTAACTATCAACGTTTGATTCGTATCTTCCTGTGGTTCATTTGAAAGCAGTAGAAAAGCTACACGTAGGAATCATTACATGAAGACTGAGTTTCTCACATGCATCGAAAGAAACAACCCAACATTGTTACTGGCTTCATTAGATGTAATCAACTGAGAAAAAGAAGAAAAAACCAAAACAACACAAGCCTAACACTCAGACTGCCACTCGCATTATGCATATCGCCGTACCTAAGTTTCCTTCTCTCTCGCAGATAATACGAGGATTTCGTTTAAGCACACAGGTACGAACGCACTGATAAAGTTGATAATCACGTGCTACAGGGATGCAGTAGTAACGGTAAAGTACTAGATTAAATGCCTTTCAGTTTTTGGTTATATTCCTTTGAGTTCAAATCTAACCACAGTAGTCGTGGCCTTTTGTTTACTTCATTCTCTCTCTACTCGTTAGAATAAGCACCAATCGATTCATTGGGCTATACGTCTCCACGACAAATTTGTGGCCTTGTGCCAATGTTTAAAAAAAAATCAATATGCTAGCCTACAAATACTCATACATAATTCCTTTCGGAATTCAAAGCAGTAGCACAGAGCAGGTTTAATGCATACAGATTACTTATTTAGACTACTGCTACGACTACTGTTGCTACTACTGCTACTATCAATACTACTGCTATCACTACAAGCAGATTCATTGAAGAAAATAAATGTAACCAATTGTTTACCTCCCATCTCGTGGTCTCTCAGTTATAGTATTTGAGTGAGAGGCAATCAGACTGTCAATAATGCTCTTGCTTTTTCAAGAACATTTATAGATATAAATGTAGCGAAATGTGTCCAGCTAATAATCGAAACCGGGTTGCAGATTTGATTCACCAGTAGCATACTCCTGCCTACTTCAACCAATAGTATCAAAGTGTTATTAAGAATAAATTATGAAAAAAAGAAAAAAATAAGAGGAGAAGAGAGAGGGATCTTTTTACGAAGGCATGAACATCTCAGAGTCACATTCTACTTCTCTATAAATTTTGCAGCTTTGTTCCTGGAAAAAAAAAAAGATCAATAAATGCACCTCTTCCACATTGACACACAAGCGTCACTTCTTTGCTCAGTTTATATTCAATTCTTTCCCCTACCACTTTGACTTGTAGATCTCTTCTCTCCTCCTGTAATCGAGTTACAACTCTATTTTGGCTAACCATTCAATATTTCGCTATCCAACCTTATGTTTTATTGGCGTTTTTTTTTTTAATGATTTCATTTCAATGTAGTCTTCCCCAACCTCAAGTGACTAATATCACTCACGATTTGTGGAAAGTGAAAAGACACTGTATTTACTCTTCCTTCTTCATACATAATCTCATATGTGGCTGTCTTGCAGAATTAACAAATTTTCTCTGATTTCTTTTTACAAAACAGAAGCTGCTAATCTTTGAGGAAAACCGTCAATACCTCTTTTATAACAACTTGCTGCGGGATAAGAATGATACTAAATACTGTTTAAAAAATATTTACTATTAAAGCTAAATGTTTACAATATAATAACTTTGACATGTTTACAAGAGAATTATAAACATTTCAGTTTCACTCTTCGGAGGATACTTTTGGCTATCATTTTGTAAGATGAACACCGACGTGGAAAACTGGGTCACTGTTGTTGTTTAGTTCCAGGTACGCCTTGATCAATTAGAAACTATGGCCAAAGACATTTCAAACATGGCCATCTTGTCTTTTGTGTGTGTGTGTGTGTGCGTGCGCACGCGCGCACACACACACACACACTCACACACACTTACATATATAATAAGCGCAGAAGTGGCTGTGTGTTAAGTAGCTTGCTTACCAACCACATGGTTCCCGCTTCAGTCCCATTGCTTGGCACCTTGGACAATTGTCTTCTATTATAGTCTCGGGCCAACAAAAGCCTTGTGAGTGTATTTGGTTGACGGAAACTGAAAGAACCCCGTCGTATATATATATATATAT
>NC_068986.1:45063083-45065983 GCF_001194135.2 Octopus bimaculoides
TAAAAGAATATGTATGTGTGTGTGTGTGTGTGTGTGTGTGTACATGCATACATACATACATACATACATACATACATACATACATACATACATACATACATACATACAGGGTGGCCCAAAAGTAGGTTTACAATTATCAGGTTGGCACTTTAAGTTGCTTTTAAAATATTTTATTACGTTTAAATTTCTATCTTACAAACTCAGAAGGGAGCTTGACAAAATTAACTAAATTATTATAGAATAATGGTTTCATATTTTTTATATAATTAAGATCTAAACTGTTAATATATGAAGGCGAAAGAGATAGGGGAATAACTGTAAAACCTACATTTTGGTCACCCTCTTTATATATATTTATACATATACGTGTATATATATAGTAATAGGTTAGGATCTAATACACAACAGACAGGTGTATCAACATTGTAAGTTACACACTTCGTCCCATTTTGAAATCAAAGGAAATTTCGATGAGCTGACAGTCACCATACAACTCACAGTTTAGCAACTAAAGTTACTAAAAATGCGAATAAAAATCCGAGAAGATAAGAAATGGAACAAGTAAAGCACGATCGTTTCATAGCTAAAACAATGCTTGTTACATAGATTGTAACATATCAAAATAAGCAACAAGGATTATTTTGATTTTTGATCACCTTATTTTTTGAAATTGTTTGGATAATACCACACTAAATTCTGGTGCTTAAACTTAAGTACCATATTCACTTTGAATCTAAATTTCTTTTAGCTTGTAACATACATAGAACCAGCTTAGCTAATCTTAGGTCTTATTACCTATAAGTTGTTTACATTGTGGCTTAGAAGTTACAAGAACCAATACTGGAGTGTATAGATCAACATGCCTTTTAACATTTACACATACACCTATGACTTCTCATATAGGATGCTGATGTTGGCACCTGTTCCAAGAGTATATCAATGCCATATATCTGACCATGACGAGTGTCTGTTGGTCGGCTAACTGAAGGGTTCATGGTTCGTATCAAAGATGTTGTAGACGCCTACAGTCAAAACAATCAACTTTTATATATTTAAGTCTATGGAGCTGCAATTATACATTGTAAGAGCTGCGAGGTCACTATACAATTAATATACGATGGGGTGCTGAAAAGAACAACTGGAGGGCCGCTGCAATAAGTGTATGAATCTGAGAGGAGAATATGTTGAATAAAATCATAATTAACTGATTTTCCTGTATTTTCTTTTTACCCAAAGCCAGGAACTTTTCAGCACCCCCTCGTACATAATTCATCAGTTTGTGGGGATATATGAATGACTTATGAACGCAGACGAAGCTGAGTGGTTAAGAAGTTCACTTCGCAATATCTTGGGTAATTGTCTTTTACCATAGCCTTGGATCGAAAAGTAGTTACACTGCCAATCTGAAGAAGTGGAATCGATTTTACTATTATTAATGAATTCATTATTCATATTGTTAGCGCATGTACTGTTATGCAAATTAGGCAGACTATTTTATCTGTGTACAGTTTGCATACACTATAAATATCTACTAATCTTTCCCAGTTTGTATGCATATATATCACAATAAACATATTTTGATAATGTAAAAGTAAGCTAAAGCTTTCTTAAAACACACGGAGAGATTAGTAGTTGCCTGTGGTGTATACACACAGATAAAATGGTCTGTTTAATTTGCATAACAGTACATGTGCTAACGACATGGGTAATTTATTTACAACTAATAGTAAAATCGATTCCACTTCTTCAGACTTGCAGTGTAACTACTTTATTTACTCTTCACAATGAGGCTAAAGTTGTAAGTAAATTTGAAATAACGTTTTCATTCAGAATCTTCCGATGAATGTGACATGACTTTACCTTATATCTATAAGAATCCATGTTATTCCACATACGTACAACCCTATGGACCATCATTACATAATAGACATGGTTATGGCATAAGTCACGTTTCACCCGAAACAGATGTCAAGATAATATTACATCCATCATTCCTTTCGTCTATCTGTATTCTGTGTAAATATGCTCATTAAGCCTTGAGTTCAGCGTGAGCACGGTGAAAATCTCAAGTATTTAAAAAGAAACGTTCGGCATTCTAACTACACTGAAGAGACTTGACTATATGAAAATCACAATCTCTGTGTGGCCACACTCGTCTGTTCTTTCTAGGAGTTTTAACCATAAGGCTATTTTAAAACAAAACCTCATGAATATTCTAATGTGAAATTAAAAAAAAGGATTATTGAACATAAATGCCAATGGTTATTATTGTCGTTCAGTCGACACTGTGTTGTGAGAAAACTTTTCTAAATGTTTGAAGGAAACCCTTCGTTTTGGTACAAATTCACTTTTGGCACTTCGATAAAATAAAATTCGTCGTCTAAGATGACCATTAACCACGAATCTCCTTGATTTCCCATGGTTATATCATATATAACCAGCTATTATTATTTGCAGCAAATATTGTTAGTATTAGTATTAGTAAATTCCTTTCTCTAGATATTCTTCAAATGGATTATCAACTCGAGCAAGATTTGTCAAAATTATATTTTGTTATCTCTCATAACTGAGTTCTTTTAATTTTCCTTTAATTTATTTTCTATTTCGTCTTTCATCCATTTTAATACGACTGCTTCCCGTGTTATTTTCTTTCTCTTCACATTACCCATATTTCTTTTTTACTCTACATTCGCGACTCCCTCAAGTTGTTTTTAAAAAACCCTTTCTTTCTCATTAACTCCTCTCCGCTCTCTTTTCCGCCTTTTTTGACTTAGTGCCTCCCTTCCTCCCTCCCTCTTCTTCTCCCTCTTCTTCTCCCTCTTCTTCTCCCTCTTCTTTTTCTTCTTCTTCTTCTTCTTCTTCTTCTTCTTCTTCTTCTTCTTCTTCTTCTTCTTCTTCTT
>NC_068986.1:45066285-45070125 GCF_001194135.2 Octopus bimaculoides
CACTATTAGAATTCAAAACCTTGGCGTCGTCGTCACCGACGTCATAATTTTTGAAAATAATGTTACGAGCAAAAATCATTATTATTATTGTTATTATTTCATTATTATTATTATTATTATTATTATTATTATTATTATTATTATTACTATTATTATTAGGGCGTCCAGGTGGTAGAATCGTCAGTACACCGGGTAAAATGCTAGGCGTGCTAACGAGGTCAACTTTGCCTTTCATCCTTTCGGGGTCGATGAAATAAGTATCAGTTACGCACTGGGGTCGATATAATCGACTAGCCCCCGCCCCAACTACTATAGGCCTTGGTGCCTATAGTAGAACGGGTTATTATTATTATTATTATTATTATTATCATTATTGAGTGAGAGAGCAGTGCATGCCATCAAAGTGACACTGGGGTAAAATATATGAAGCCCAGTATACCCATCGTGACTACCCGTCTGATAAGGGTACACCAGGCACATGCATCACAACCATATGTGCGCGACATAGTGATCTCATATCAAGATAAAGAGCGCATGATCTTGCAAGTGGGGCCCAGTTAGAATTTTTTTCAGGTCGAGTAGCCCATCCCGCTCAAAAGGTCCCTGAATAAGGGTTGTTTAAGTATGTTGAACAAAACACCAATGTTTCCAGAGGTGAATCCAAACACCAAAGAATTCCTCTCAACACATGGCTATAATGCTCCCCCACTACTTCTGCTCGTGATCAGAGATGCACATATCGTCAGCCACCAAGGGACATACTCAACTGGTTAAGGTCAAGCAACTGACAAGCAAATCCGTGGTGCTGAGCAGAATGTTTGCTGTAGCCCATCTTTTATACCAAGACAAAACAATGCACATGATAACACTTCCAATCAATTAAGATCAGAAGCCACGAGAGCCACTGCCTGATACTGCACCAGGGCATCATCATCATCATCATCATCATCATCATCATCATCGTCATCATCATCATCGTCATTATTATTATTATTATTATTATTATTATTATTATTATTATTATTATTATTATCATTATTATAATTATTCAACATTTGGTAGTTTCAGGCAAATTTCTAATGTATCTCCTGCTACACCTCCGTGTTGCTGGGGTGTGTACAGCATTGTGTGTTCTTTTTTTGTTGTTGAGGGAGTGCAAACTCTTCACGGTATTGTATCGCGTCAGTTTGTTTTGTTATGGGTTCTGGCTGCAGTCTTTTGTTGTATTAATGTTTGTATTGAGTTCCATGTGTGCAATGCGAGTTGTGTTTTTCTGTTGGGTATCCAGTCTGTTGGTGACTGTTTATTTTATTGGATTGTTTCTATAAAGAATGTGTCTTGTGTACGTGGATTGTTTTGTTTGGGTTGTATTATTGAATTGATAGTGTCTTGTGTAGGACGTGAGCTGTTCCTAGCAGGTCTATTCATTGGATAGTATGTAGTGTTGAGGATCCAGATATAGTTTCTTCGTTTGTATTCATATGTTTTTTTATCATTCCCAATGCTCTGCTTATTACTGGTATTATTTTCACCTTCATGTTCCACATCTTGAGTACTTCAATTTCGAGGTTTTTGTACTTTGACAATTTCTCCACTTCTTTTTGGGCAATGTTTTGGTCAGAAGGAACTGCTATGTCTCTCAGTAAGCAAGTGTTTTTTCTTCCAGTCTTTGATTATCATGTCTGGGCGATTACCTTTTATTTCTTTGTCAGTTTGAACAGGCATATCCCAGATGATTGTGGCCTGGTCGTTGTCATGTACCTTGTTTAGCTCATGTTTATACCATTTCTGGTCAGTTTTTATGTTGTAATGTTGGCATATTGTCCAGTATATATCATATAGCTACTTACTCTGTCATGTCTAGGTACATATATGCAGGTTTAGCAAGGACTGGACAGCCAGAGATGATGTGGTCAACTGTCTCATAATAATAATAATGATAATAATAATAATAATAATAGATAGAAAGATGAGTTCTTAACTTTTGTATACGATTATTTTATTTTGAACCAGATGAAGATACACGAGATGTCGAAATATTGTTGTTCAAAGGACCAATAAATAAGTTACTTTCGAGTTGCGATTTTTGTCATTGAGTTGACCGTAGTGATGGATTACGTCAGCTATGTTTACCTTAGTGATGGAATTTGGTAATCGTATACAAAAGTTAAGAACTCATCTTTCTATCTATTACATTTCTGCTGAGTTTACAGTCCTCTCTATAAACTAATAATAATAATAATAATAATAATAATAATAAATTATTATTATTATTATTATTATTATTATTATTATTATTATTATTATTATTTCCTTTTACTCATCTTTTAAGTAAACGTCTCACAAATCTGTTCTGTGTTCGACACTATTACGTCGTCGTCGTCCACAAATGCAAACACGGATCTTCCACATCCTTTCTTTTTGCAGGATACCCCTCGACGCCTCCAAATTCTGCTGCAGTGCTTCTTGGGTCAGCACGTACAGAAAGAGATCGCAGGGGGAACACTTAACGGACCGAACGCATGATACTGGATGATTCTGACAAGTAGTCAATTACTCTGACTATCGAGCAAATGTCGCTGAACATTGTAGCGATACAGCTTCTGAGGACAGCTGCAAAGTATTGATGATTGACCCTTTCGAAAGCTTTCGACTGATCTAAAGTGATCAAGGCCCCCATCCATGCCAGGTTCTTTGCTATGATTGGTTATTACTATTATTATTATTATTATTATTATTATTATTATTATTATTATTATTATTATTAAGAAGGCGGTGAGCTGGCAGAATCGTTAGCACGCCGGGCGAAATGCTTAGCGGCATTTCGTCCGTCCTTATGTTCTAAGTTCCAATTCTGTCGAGGTCAACTTTGCCTTTCATCCTTTCGGGGTTGATGAAATATGTACCAGTTATGCACCGGGGTCGATGAAATCGACTTGCTCCTCCCCTAAAATTTCAGACCTTGTGCTTATAGTAGAAAGGATGTTTATTATTATTAAGATGGTGAGCTGGCAGAATTGTTAAGGTGTTGGTAAAAAATGTTGCGCCGCACTGTTCTTGTTCTGAATTGAAATCCCGCCGGGGTCAGCTTTGACTTTCATTTTTTCAAGGGTCGATAAAAATGCTGGAGCTGATGCTATCGAATAAATCCTTCACTTCAAAGTCGCTAGTCTTCTGCCGAAATTCAAATCCATTGATATCATTGTCGTTACTGCTGCTTTCATTGCTGTTGCGGTTAGTGGTTCTTTCCTTGGTAATACATATTTATTTGTGCTCTGTTTTATGGATCAAATTTCGTTGAGCTTTTCAAAAATTGAATTACTATTTGTGTTGTCTTATTTATTCAAAATTATTATTCAAGAAGATAAGAGAGTTTATTTATTTATTTATTTTTTATTTTGATATTTAATACACTTGAAAATTGTGGCCTTACTACTGCTACTGGTATTCCAATTCACGTTCCATCAAAATATTACTAAGATCTTTTTTCTTCTGTCGTATTTAGAGAAAAAAAAAAAGAAGACATTTCGAAAATATTGTCTTCGCTAGCCGACACTCAAAACAAAATGTCACGAAACACACTTCAGCAACGAAGAAAAACACCTGCACAATCAAAACGTAAAAACTTCAAATTTTATAAATGCAAATACGAATATCAGAAAGAAAAAAAGAAAGATAATAGTGTAGTTGGTGTTTCTGGCACAAGAAAGAGTTTATTTAAAGACTGGTGCGATAAGAAAGATTGCTAACAATAATAGCAACGATAATGGTTTCATATTTTGGCACAAGGCCAGCAATTTCAAGGGAAGGGGTAAGTCGATTACGTCGATCCCAATGTCC
>NC_068986.1:45070515-45071580 GCF_001194135.2 Octopus bimaculoides
GAAACAGCCTGCTCGTGAAATTAACGTGCAAGAGGCTGAGCACTCCACAGACACGTGTACTCTTAACGTAGTTCTCGGGGGAGATTCAGCGTGACACACAGTGTAACAAGGCTGGCCTTTTGAATTACAGGTACAACAGAAACAGGAAGATAGAGTGAGAGAAAGTTGTGGTGAAAGAGTACAGCAGGGTTCGCCGGAGCCTCGTGGAGCTTTAGGTGTTTTCACTCAATAAACACTCACAACGCCTGGTCTGGGAATCGAAACCGCGATCCTACGATCGCGAGTCCGCTGCCCTAATCACTGGGCCATTGCACCTCCACTACTGAAACAAATAGGCAATAGCTAATTGAAACAGGTGGACTACGTAACACAAGGGTGACGTAAGGGTACAGATATAATATTAATCTCTAGCATGTTGTCGCCTTTGAAGCTCAATGTGGGTGGGTTCCGAGAGCTGATGTGATGAAAAACGATATGTAGTTGAGAGGGATCAGAATGGATTTGCATGTCCTTATGACTCTTCAATATCTGAAAGCTAGTCCAGAACCGTACCAATTTTCAAGCAGTTACCAGTCAGAGTGACGATGCAGGGGAGAATGTCCAGCCGTTATACTTATGGTAGCAAGAGCCATTTGAAGGCTTTCTTTTTGTTTAGAAAAGTCTAAAAGAAAAAGGAAAAAGGTTGACAACAACATTCGGATCCGAAGGTTGCTGTTCCGACAGCACTACCGGCCAAAGTCTCGAAATAGGCAGAGGAGAGGAGATAGCTTTGATTTCGGTTCCAGGAGCTGACTTGGAAGCTGAAGGATCCACTTCATAGCCATAGTCAACTCTGATAGTTAGAGTAATATGAAAGAGGATGTGTCCACAGCAGCAGCAACGAATGCCAGCACCTACCGTACTAACCGTTAGCAGTATCACACCAAGCCTTGTGATGATAAGGTTAGACTGATGGATGTAGAGGAAAGTTTCATAGCGTCGGAGGGAACGCAAAAGGTAAAAGGAGAAAGAAGTCATTCGAAAAATGGGTGAACACTTGCCAAAAAAAAAAAAAAAAAAAAAAAA
>NC_068986.1:45072108-45072829 GCF_001194135.2 Octopus bimaculoides
CACCTAAAGCTCCACGAGGCTCCGGCAGGGGATGGTGCCGAACCCTGCTGTACTCTTCCACCACAACATTCTCTCACTCTTACTTCCTGTTTCTGTTGTGCCTGTAATTCAAAGGGTCAGCCTTGTCACACTGTGTCACGCTGAATATCCCTGAGAACTACGTTAAGGGTACACGTGTCTGTGGAATGCTCAGCCACTTGCACGTTAATTTCACGAGCAGGCTGTTCCGTTGATCGGATCAACTGGAACCCTCGACGTCGTAAGCGACGGAGTGCCAACAACAATTGGGATAGAAATATAGAGGACAATCAAAGGAAGGGAAATTAATAAAACTAGTAGAAAAATATTACAGTTAACCCAAACAAGCATGTCCTGAGGACAGGAATTATTTCTAAACCGAACGCATTCAGAAAATCTAAGCTGAAGCTTTGGATGCATGAAACTGCAATATGTGTAACAGTGATGAAGTAGAGACGCAGAGCGCTCTAACCTAACTCAGCCAATGGTTTTACACCTGTGTCTGGCAGACTTGCTAGCACGTCAGACGAAATGTCTAGGAACATTTTTTCCGACCCATTACTTTCTGAGTTCAATTTCCGTTGTGGTTGACTTTACTTTTCGTCCTTTCGTCGATAAAATAAGTGCCTGTTGGAATAAGTAACACAACTGAGATCGATGTATTCGACTTGCCCCCTCCATACAAAAAAAAAAAAAAAAAAAA
>NC_068986.1:45073693-45074951 GCF_001194135.2 Octopus bimaculoides
GAATGTTTATTGAGCGAAAACACCTAAAGCTCCACGAGGTTCCGGCAGGGGGTGGTGTCGAACCCTGCTGTACTCTTTCACCACAACTTTCTCCCATTATTTCTTCCTGTTTCTGTTGTACCAGTATTTCAAAGGGCCAGCCTTGTCACACTCTGTGTCACGCTGAATCTCCCCCGAGAACTACGTTAAGGGTACACGTGTCTGTGGAGTGCTCAGCTACTTGCACATTAATTTCACGAGCAGGCTGTTCCGTTGATCGGATCAACTGGAACCCTCGTCGTCGTAACCGACGGAGTGCCAACCAGCATCCCATCTTTTTCTTTTTCTCCCACCCACCAAATAGCTATCAATCTCACCCTCATTGAATTAATCTTGCTGTCACTCGTAACCAGATGCAGTCAACTATTTTAGAACTCAAATCTTTCTCAAGATTCACGATATTGCTATCACTACAGTTTTAAGTCGTCTATCTTTCTTGGACAATGGTCACATAAGAAGCGTTCGCAATCAAACACACACGCGCGTGTACGTATGTGTTTGTGTGCAAAAAGCAGAAGATAGATAGACAGACAGACAGGTACATAGGTAGGTAGATAGATAGATAGATAGATAGGTAGGTAGGTAGATAGATAGATAGACAAATAGATAGATAGATAGATAGATAGATAGATAGATAGGTAGATGGATAGATAGATAGATTGATAGAGGGATGGCGAGCGGGAGAACCAACATGCTCACACATCCGTCTACACCTTCGCCTAACGTTTTAAATTTCCTGTAGTATATGACTCATAAACTAGTTTCACGCTCGGTTTGTTCGACGCAGGCATACACGCGCGCGCACACACACTTATTAACACAACCGTGCACTCGCACTATGCATATGTACACACAACCCGGAGAATGTTTGTGCAACATGCTTGCCTGCATATATGCACGTAAGCTTCAATTGTATTTTTATAAATTTTGTCTTTCCTAATATCATATATCCTGGAAGTTTCAGTCCATGTATGATAGTTAAAGGATAGAATGAAATAATAAGTAGGGAAGAGAGAGGGTGATATAGAGGATAAGGGGAAGAGAGGGGAGAAAGATAGGGAAGAGAGAGGGAGAGAGGAGGATAAAGAGGGAGAGAGAAAGGAAGTAAGAGAGGGAAAGAGAAAGAGGGAAGGGAGAGTGAGAGGGGAGTGAGAGTGAGAGGGGAGTGAGAGTGAGAGGGGAGGGAGAGAGAGAGAGAGAGAGAGAGAGAGAGAGAGAG
>NC_068986.1:45074961-45076589 GCF_001194135.2 Octopus bimaculoides
AGAGAGAGAGAGAGAGAGAGAGAGAGAGAGAGAGAGATGAGTAAAAGTACTTGTTGTTGCAGTTATTGCTGTTGCCCTTGTCACTGTTGGCTGTTGTTGATGTTATTTAGTCCTGTTTTGACCAGTTCCGATCAGGCCTTTGGTCAAAGACGCTCCAGCTGTGACAAAACCCCGTCTTCTTTGTATATCTAAGAATATGAATCGTACACTCTCCGTTATGTTCTCTCCTCTTTAACGATGGCTTGAGACAGATTTGACTGCTATTTCTAGTAACATCTGGCGATCATGTATAAGTACCTTCATCTCAAAAGAGAAGTTACAGTTTCAAACTAAAAAATCTCGGCCAGCAATTCTCTGTCCTTACTTCAGTGCATGTTACTGGATGCAAACGACGGGGTTTTCCCCCCGAAATATAATTAGTGCTTGTCTTACAGACTGACATACAGAAAGGCTGCCTTCGTCGTTGTGAGTTGTTGTGGTAGTAGCAGATGTGGTGTTTTCCCAACAAAACGCAAGGCATGACTAAGCGAGACGTACAGATCTGGATTTTTTTTGTCTTTCCAGTTTTTACCAAGTCTCTCCAACCATAGATTCTGGTGTTGACCAAAAGCGGATACAAGTAAAGTAGATTAACAATAGTAGCTAATGTTTTTCATGGTATTCAATTCCAGTTTCCCGTCACGTTAAGTGCAGATGAGATGTAATCTTTATCACTTTACTACATTGAGCTACAGTGGAGGCGCAATGGCCCAGTGGTTAGGGCAGCGGACACGCGGTCATAGGATCACGGTTTCGATTCCCAGACCGGGCGTTGTGAGTGTTTATTGAGCGAAAACACTTAAAGCTCCAAGAGGCTCCGGCAGAGGATGGTGGCGAACCCTGCTGTATTCTTTCACCACAACTTTCTCTCATTCTTACTTCCTGTTTCTGTTGTACCTGTAATTCAAAGGGTCAGCCTTGTCACACTGTGTCACGCTGAATATCCCCGAGAACTACGTTAAGGGTACACGTGTCTGTGGAGTGCTCAGCCACTTGCACGTTAATTTCACGAGCAGGCTGTTCCGTTGACCGGATCAACTGGAACCCTCGACGTCGTAAGCGACGGAGTGTCAACAAAAAAACACACTGAGCTACGTTCAGCCTATGAACAAAAAGCTTCTACGCGGTTGCTCGATCTACTAGAAATTGCAACCAAGTTCTCTCAAATTGTACCATATGTAAGGGAACGACCGGGTCACCAATTGTAAGGTACGACCGTGCGAACTCAAAAAGGAGAAATGGTGACGAATGGAAGAAACAGAGGACTCCTTTTATTTAAACGCGTCGCACGGTCGAACACAAAATAATATATCAAATATGATATACATGATATGTTATGCGACGATAACATAGATGACCAGTAATGAAAGACCACAACCGTATTAGATGAATAACAGAGATATTTATTATGGCGTTAAAGATGTATGTCTGTGTGAGAGTGTGAATGCGACATATAAGAACATAATCAAAGACAGGCCGTCATACAAAGAGAAGTGTGTATGTGAGTGATACATGTGTGTATGAGTGTTTACAGCAGATAGAAAGAGAGTCAGTAACACGTGAGCAATTATACCAATTCTTTAGTACAC
>NC_068986.1:45078400-45084119 GCF_001194135.2 Octopus bimaculoides
AAAGAGTAAGAGTTCTGTGTTGGCTGTGTAGTTAGGCTGCTTTGAAACCAAGTTATTTCGGGTTCAGTCGTACTGCGCAATATCGTGGACATGTGCCTTCTATTATAAGACCCAGGCCAACCAGTGAGTGAATATGGTAGGTGGAAACTCTGTGGAGGCCCTTCATGCGTGTGTGTGTGTGTGTGAGAGTGTGTGTGTGTGTGTGAGTGCGTGTATGTGTGTGTGTATGTGTGTGCGTGCGTGTGTGTGTGTTTGTGCTTGTTATGCCTACTGCTTGACAATCGGTATTGGCGGTTCGGCAAAAGAAATTGATAAAATAAGTACGAGATCTAAACAAAATAAGTACTGGGGGCGATTTGTTCGACTAAGACTATTCAAGGGACGCCCCAGTATGGCTGTAGTCTAATGATTTGTACCCAGGACCCTTGTTGCTCCTTCATCTCAATGTCTTCAATATGACTGCCACACAGGATCTCCTTTGGGGAACAACTAAAAGTTACAAGAAGCAAGGCCTGAGTTGTAGGGAGGACGAGGAGCAGTTTTGATGCGTATCTCTGTCGAGTAGTTGGTTGCTAGGATGAAACTGTAAACTGGTGCATTGTTTTGGTACAGGTACCAGCGACTCGAGTGCGAGAGCTCTGACCTTTTGCGAGGAAATCTCTTCCTGAACCTCTTCAACGCCTCCACAAAGTACTTTTTATTGATCGTCTGACCCAGTGTATGTGGATTATACCCTTACTGCCGAAAAAGAAACGCGGTGAGCTGTCTGAATCGTCAGTACGCCGGACACAATGTTTAGCGGCATTTCGTCCGTCTCTACTTTTGGAGGCGCAATGGCCCAGTCTTTAGGGCAGCGGACTCGCGGTCATAGGATCGCGGTTTCGATTCCCAGACCGGGCGTTGTGAGTGTTTATTGAGCGAAAATACCTAAAGCTCCACGAGGCTCCGGCAGGGAATGGTGGCGAACCCTGCTGTACTCTTCCACCACAACTTTCTCTCACTCTTACTTCCTGTTTCTGTTGTGCCTGTAATTCAAAGGGTCAGCCTTGTCACACTGTGTCACGCTGAATATCCCCGAGAACTACGTTAAGGGCACACGTGTCTGTGGAGTGCTCAGCCACTTGCACGTTAATTTCACGAGCAGGCTGTTCCGTTGATCGGATCAACTTGAACCCTCGACGTCGTAAGCGACGGAGTGCCAACAACAAGCCGAAAAAGAGGATCGCCATGAGATTCCCGGCGGACTTGCTTTGCCTAACCTTTTGTGCCAGCAAAAAATAGATGCTCAGCTCATACAAGTTAATCTATAAACAGTCTGGAACATTTCATATGGCTCTGCTGTGTTTTTGTCCAGTTTAACAGAAAACTTTATTGCATAGCCAGATTCTGAATTGTGTTCACGTCCCAACTGCAATCTGCAAACTAGTCAGCTGTGACAAGCAATATTTAGTAGGGTGCTGTTACAGCCGTCTTCTTCAATCTGTAATAACAAAAGTTGGCAGATCAGCTTATTAGATGGATAAAATTACAATAATGTAGGACAGTTATGACTGCGTCTCCTAGAAAGGTTTCAAAACTTCTGGAATGCACCGCGTAAAACATAAAAGATATACTGTGAATAACCTTAGTCACTCTAATACTTCAACATTGTGAATCTCATTCAATGTGCAGAATATTCAAATTCTTTATTGTTTGTTTAAAATAATCTAAAATTTAAATATTTATTTCATTCTGTAATTAAATATTTGCATTTTTTTTTTTGTTATGAAGTTATTTTTTATGTTATTTGATTATTTAATTAATAGTAATTATTTCTCGTCTTAAAATTTTGATGAATCATTAAAAAACAAAAACAAAAACAAAAAATCAAAAATAAGCCCTAACTAAATACATTTTATTGCATTTTGGTATAGTCATGTTTGTTTACAGGTCAATTTTCCAAATTAATAAACACGATTTTAAAAATTTATCTTTCACTTCTTAAATATTCAGATTATTATTAGTATCATAAGTTTTTGTCATACCACATGAGCTATTCATTGATCTCAACTGTATCTCCGTTACGATCAATGAACAGGTCACATGGGTGTGGCAAAATCCCCGTGATATTAATTATTACGGCTAATAATAATTAACGACAGCGAACAGAATATTGAATCCTCCTTCTCTCTGTAAATATTTTATTGAAGGTACACCTGAAATATACAAAATTTGGCATTTGACTGAAGTTATTGTTTCATAAACAACCAAAAAAATTCTTTTACACTTTTTCCTTATTATTGCCGCCGTTGTTTTTATGGTTGTTATTGATGGTGTTGTTTATAGTGGTGGTGGTGGTGGTGGTGGTGGTGGTGTTCTTGTAGTTATTCTTGCTTATCCCAATTTCAAACTTGGTTGACCAAACCTATGGTCAATGGTATTCCAGTCTTGTTTGTCTGGTGCTTATTTTCAGACTGAATGTATCTAAAACTACATTATCCCATCTGTTTCCCAATATTATTAGCTTTGTTATTATTATTGTTATTGATGTCATCATTGTCACCATCATCATCTTCGGCGGCAGCAGCAGCAGTATCAGCAGCAGCATACTTCAGGTGTTGACTGGGTAAGTTTCGTGTACTCTGTATCAAGGTATATGGACATAAGTAATTAGTACCTTCGGCAGAATGTTGGAAGTTCCAAGTATTACCGACTTTTGAAAGGCTTTACAATATAGTAGTTGCAGGAGTTATATTCAACTTGATGATTGGTGTTGCAAACAGACTTGTTAGGAATAGAACCATGATTCTAAATCAATATTGGTTTCAAATTTTGGCAGAAGGCCATCAATTTCGGGGAGGGATAAGTCAATTGTTCAACTGGCACTTATTTTATTGACTCCGGAAGGATGAAAGTCAAAATCGACCCTGGTGGTGGTTGAACTCAGAATGTAAAGTCGAAAGAAATGCCACTAAGCATTTTATCTGGTGCAGTAACGATTCTGTCAGTTCGTCGCCTTAATCTAAACTAACATTGGCACAACTTTAGTCCATCGTATTCTTCGGAATATCAATCAATTTTCTCGTGCTTCTTGCTTGCTATGCTGGGATCTTGTTCAAAACGGGGGCACCAGTATTTTCTTAACGAAACACTTTGAAACTTGGGACACTGGTACAATGTGTCATATAAAACATCTTTTTCTCTTAGTCTTCTTAACAAAAAAACGTACATCGCAAGTTATTTCATGTTAAAGTTGTCGTATTTCTGTAATTTCAACCAATGACTGACGTCTATTCAGCTGATATACATTAAGTGCTGAAGTAATGGAGATTAAATACGCTTTACACCGCTTAAACTGCCAAAGGAATAAGTGTCAACAGCTGAATACTTGTCAGTGATTGGTTGAAATTATTGAAATAAGACAATTTTTTACATGAAATAAATCCGAATACAAAAATATTTTTCTGTTCTATAACACAAAATAGATAAGTATACGAAGTTCGAAAGTCTTTCGGTACCAAAAACACTACATAAAACATAAATGAAAACTGGTGCCCCCGTTTTGAACAAGATCCCTATACTGCGTTCGCTTGGGATAGCAACATCTATAATGTAACATTTCCGTGCTTCTTTTTTCTCGACAGTGAGTCGGTAGAATACTTAGCTCATCGGATAAAAATGTTCAGTAGCATTTCTTCCGGATCTTTACGTCTTGAGTTCAAATCCCGTGGAAGTCAACTTTGTCTTTCATCCTTTCGGAATCGGTAAAATAAGGTACCAGTCAAATACTGGAACTGACTAATTGATTTGCTTCTTCTTTAAAAATTGTCGGCCTTGTGTCAAAATTAGAATCATCGTATTCTTCGGAATATCGAGGGCCCTCTGCCAGTCGGGCACTGCAGTCAGTGGATGTTCCACGATAGCATTCTACAGAGACTTAGTGGTGAGTTAGAGCGACGACATATTCAAGGAAACTCTGGGTGTCGATAAAAGTCAACTTATAGTCTTTTTCCGGAAGATTTTCGGGCCGGGGCCCATGAATAATTTTCAGAAAGCCCTGACCTGGTTGTGCTGTCGGATGTGGTGGGATATTGCCGGTTCGGGATGAACACTGCAAGCATAGTTGTGCCGTCATCCGAACATTTCCGAGATGTGCGGAGAGTGACGAATTCGCCCTGCACGCGATCGCACATATATATTACTGATTAGAGGAGTTCTGTCGAAAATAAGTATATTGTTTATACATATATATACATATAACAAATACATATAAACATATATTGTTACATATAAAATGAAAGTGAAGCGAAGCAAGCCGTTATATAGATATTTAATAGCAATATAACTTTAGTATTACTTATGTTGAAAAGAAAAATACTAGAAGTAGTATATTTATCGTTGTTAAAGCAGTAAAATATTAATTCTTAGTAGAACGCCGGTAAAGCATGCAACAGTTGAAAATATAAAATTTAAAGAAGACAGCTGTAACAATAGGGGATTAATTTTGTGACAATAATATAATAAATAATAGTTGATACAGCAGGATGGATGTAATCTGTTTGTAAGATGTGAAAGATGAACAATGCATGAAGTTTTAAGGAAAATATTTATTTACCGTACATTGTATATAATACCCTGTCTCGACGGGCAGGTGATAAAAATCCAAAAGCATGCGAAGTAAAAAAAAAGTTAATTTCGGCCTATGTGTTCTTATTGTAGTAGTAAACCATAGAGAGAGATATGGTAATGTGCAGAGAAGAGAAAGTGAGTTAGTGAAAGTGAGAGTGTGGGATGAAACGACTGCTTCGTTGGCGAGATACCATAGTTGTTGTCTTTGCCCTTTTCTTTTTGCGTTTTGTTTAGCCTGTCAACCAGACTCCGTTCTCACCAACTGAGTTGTTAGCAACTGACTGATTTGTCACCAAGTGACTGCTTGGGGTTCTTGCTTTTATAACTATCCAGAAGGATAGACATATCAATGAGAACAATAGATTTAGTTGGTGGTCTTATTATCTTAATTTCTAGCTTTTGGTGAAATAGAAGAGGTTAGAAGGGTCAAGTGGTGAAGACATTATTTCGGCCTAGCTAAGGCATCTGGAAAATGTAAAACTGCTGTCACTGAAAAGCTATTGTTCCACCGTGAGAAAAGTTCTGTTAAATTGTTACTTGAAATTTGGCTATGGTGGATCGAATCCACTTCATGCCAGCAAGATCCACTACACAGCTATAAGACTAACTATTGCAAAGCAGTTGTTAGCAAAACGTGCATTTAATATTAAAAAAAATAAATAAATAAACACTGAAAAATCAATGAAAAATATTACCAGAAAAAATAAAGGAAGAATATTATCAGAAGAAAAGACAAGCTATAATAATATGAGCGAATCCTATCACCGAAAATGTTTCGACACAAAACGTTATCAGTAACTGGAACAGGCTTAAAACAAAATATTATTAGTATTAAAGAAGTAGCAAGAAAATACTCACTATTAATAATAATAAATGTGTAAGAAAAATGCGATAAAAATTCACACAAATAACAAATGAAGTTGTAGAGACATTCGAACATGAAATGTTTGCCAAGTAGAAATTCAAATGAGAGGTTACCTGTCTTCGTACATGCTCATGAATTGCAGTCCGGTCATGAACAGTTGAGAACAGCATGAAAAAGGTTACTGTTTATCATTGTTTATATATTACCGGACGTTTATATTGAACATGTACCTTGTAAAAAAATATT
>NC_068986.1:45084833-45086265 GCF_001194135.2 Octopus bimaculoides
GCAAGGCATTTGGACTTGGCATTAGCCTGGACAAGACTGTTGTAATGTTCCAACCTGCACCAGGAAATCCATATGTGAAACCAGCTATCTTGGTTGAAGGAACAATTCTGAAGGTAGTAGACAAGTTTGTCTACCTGGGCAGCACACTCAGCCGTTCTTGCTCCCTGGATGAGGAAATATGTTTCAGGTTGCAGAGAGCAACATACATACATACATACATACATACATACATGCATACATACATACATACATACATACATACGAATATGTTTTCCACACCAACTCTTGATAATCAGTGTTGGTTTGTTTATGACCTCGGCAACTAACAGTTCGGCAAATGACACCGATAGAATAACTAACAGACATAGAAAGAAGAACTCAGCCTGGTCAAAGTCCAATGACTAAAACAAATAAAGGGCTAAAAAACAAACAAAACCATCATATGCTATCTCCAATAAATTGACATTAAAAATAAAATTAAAAAAATGTTTCTGGATAACTTTTATAGTGCTATGTATTTTCCAGCGTTGTGTTTATCAGGTAGCAAAAACAACTTGGTTTATGTCATGCTAATGCTTTATTGCATGACATAGCCAATTATTTCGTGTTGACATTAGTGTGATGCATTTGTCGTGACGTCATTGTGTGGTTGTTTACAATCTCTTGTATGTACATAGAAATATCAACACATCTCAGTTAAGCCCACAGGTGAGAAGAGAAACTTTTCGCATTTGTTTGAGTTGTAGAAAAATAACGACACTAACATAATTTGATGTATTACATAAAATGCGTTTTACGAAATATTATTCAAAACGATGGTTTCCGTATTGATAGTCTTGGGAAAAGTATATGAAGAGAAATATGGTAGCTATCATAAGACAAGACGTATAGTGGCATAATGTGCATGCGTTAAGGTACATATTAAGTGTTAAGTGTGTGCATATGATATATATATATAAACTTACTTGGAAATGAATGCGTGGCGTTCAATTAAATAATGGTTTAACGACTCTCTATGTTTGTTTTCTTTCGGTTTCCTTGTAAGTTTCCACAGTCCTGTTTTTGTTCCCTACTTTGACCCTCCATAAATTCCAAATTTTATTTTGGTACTTATGGGAGCAACTGTATCGGAAGACTCATATTGTCGTTCAATGCTCGAAATGAGGAGTAGATAGACAACCGACACCTGATGAAGGGTCGTTTTTTTGTGTTACTTGTCCTGTCATCCACTGTATGAGTGACTAAGTCACAGTCATCTGCATAAAGGAGGTCACGAATAATAGACTGGAGAACCTTTGAATCGGCAGCAAATTGTTAAGTCCTCATTAAAGGCCTGTGATATGCAGGACACTGACTGGGAGAACAACGAGAGAAACAAATGTTTGCGTATTGAACTCATTTATTTTCGTATTTCATGTTGTTTACTCTTGGT
>NC_068986.1:45086833-45087733 GCF_001194135.2 Octopus bimaculoides
GAAGAAGAAGAAGAAGAAGAAGAAGAAGAAGAAGAAGAAGAAGAAGAAGAAGAAGAAGAAGAAGAAGAAGAAGAAGAAGAAGAAGAAGAAGAAGAAGAAGAGGGAGTAGGAAAACAAGAGAAAGAATAATAAAAAATGCGGGAGTGGTATGACAGTAGAAGGATGTTGGTGGAATCCCCTTAAATGGTCAAGCGACCTAAAAGTCATTTGTGGTTGTAATAGTAGCGATTGGAATTGTTCTGAATAAATTCATGGGTAGTGACTGTTCTGAATATATCGTTTTTAATATTTGAGTGGGTATTATTCTAAGGCCCTTGTAATAGTGTCATTTGTGGTGACGCATTCAAAAAGGGTTTATATTTTGTGATAAAATATGACGCTTAACAAATGCGCTAACTACAGGTTGCATAGTTCCTGAATTGATAGAGGGGAAAAATTCTGAAGCTGGGTTGTTTGTAAGTAGCACAAATGAACGATGTGTTCACTGAATGCTGTTTTTCTGTATTCCCGAATTTTGATCTGGAATCTATGTAGAGCCACCCTTTGACGTAGACTGTTTTTGGTTTGGCTCTCGACACCTAGAGCAAGTTAATACATATATTCGGTTCTCCGAAGTACATGTAAAGTTGTTTTTCACTGTAAAACATTGACCCTATCTGAAAGAGAACTCCGATCCCTCAATTAGGTTGACGCATATACCACAGTTAGGTCTTCTGCATTTTTTTTACTGACGGCTTCAGTGTTGTTGTTGAGCGTACTTGGGCTTGTGCTAGGAGTCTTTTCATAGATTTGGGTTGTCTTTTGCTCTTTATAAATAATTAAGCTGTGCAGATTGTTCAGCAAGAGATTGCAGAAATCTCATTTGTCGTGTGCGACGAGAGAGTCCACCATAACACGCAC
>NC_068986.1:45087931-45090431 GCF_001194135.2 Octopus bimaculoides
CACACACACACACACACACACGCACACACACAATCTTTGTATCCAATTTAACGTGAATGTGCTGTTAGAACATTGAATATTGCGTTATTAATCTTGAGAGATCTTGTCATATAGATGATTGGTGCATAAAAGCACATACATAGATCGCCGGAACTCCCATACCTCGCGATTTTATTCTATTGGAAATCGTCAGTGGGAAGCGTCCGGTCACTGCGTGACAGTGAAATCTCGCGGCTACGATATATTGAATATCAGCATCTTTTCAGATACTGATGTCGTAGATAATCAGCAGGCTAATCAAAATTGAATTACTAGCGATAGAAGCAGTATTAGTATCAAAAAGCAGTCTTTATATCGAACTTAACGTAGATGCCTTCTTAGAAATAAACATAGTCCAATATCTGAACAGCAACCATGATGAGGCTGTAAGACTTGTTGCAGAAATAGCCTGCTGGTTAGTTGAAACCACCTAAGAAGATTGTCACATCGGAACAGATCAAAGAGGAAAAAAAAAAACCTAAGGTTGGAAATGTATAGAACATTTGTCCAAATTGTTTAAAATGTATTCTCATTACTATTACTGTAATAGGTTGACTAATTATATATAGTCATATTATTATTATTATTGCTGCGTTATTAGCCTTGAGGCATCCATAGGCGCTTGTTGCTTGAAAGCACATACATAGATCGTAGCAGATAAAAATCGTGTGTCATGTGTGCCGGTACACACATTTCAAGTGATTTCATTCTACTAGAAATCATCAGGGGCTGGCATCCGGCCACCACATGCCAGTCAAACCTCGCTACCACGAAATATATTAATAGAATATCAGAATCTTTTCAGGTACTGATGTCGCAAGGTTTAGTCACAGTTATTACCAATAGTTTAGTTACCTTTGGTTTATACCTGAACTAGCTGGCCCCGTGCCGTAAAAAATGACGGCTATTTGTAGTATTTTATATATAAATATGGATGGCAAATCAAAAATTAATACACTTGTCAATGTTATCTTGTGTTTGTTTTTTGAGATGTGTGTTGTGTTCTTGAACAAGGTACTTTATTTCATATTCCTCCAGTTCCCTCAGCTGGAGAAATGAGTTGCGACATCACTGGTACGAAGCTGTATCAGCCTTTGCTTTTCCCTTGGATAACATCGGTGGTGTAGAGAGGGGGTGCTGGTATTTATGGGCAACTGCTGGTCTTCCATAAACAGTCTTGTCCGGACGTGTGTTTCGAGGGTAATTTTCTAGGTGCATTTCCATGGTTATTCATGACCGAAGGAGGTCTTTACCCTATATATTACATAAAGCTCATTTAATGAATATATAAACAAGGTTATAAATAGTTAATTTTGAATTCATTACACAATCTAAATACTGGTATATATAAAAATTTGTGTTGATTGGCATATGTCAGTTATTGTTTTAAATTTTCTTTACAGTAAATTTCAAAATATTAATTACAATCTTTCTTATTATATACAATTGAAAATGCTCCGCCATGGAAAAATGGCTAAATATGTGAAAACGATGCTGAAGTAATAGTGGTTGCAAATTCTGGCACAAGGTCCACAATTTTAGGAGAGAAGCTAAGTCGATTACAAAGAACTCGGTGCTCAACTAGTACTTATTCTACCAACCTCGGAAGGATGAAAAGCAAAGTCGGTCTCGGTGGAATTTGAATTCAGAGCATAAAGAGCCAGAAGAAATGCTGCTAAACATTTTGACCGACGTGCCAACAATTCTGCCTGCATGTCGCCTTAATAGTGAAATAATAATTCTTACAGAAAGCGTATGCATTAACGGGAATTGGAAAATGAGTGAAGCTATAGAAGGCGAAATATTTTTCATAAAAAAGAGGAGGTACCATGCAATTTCAAAATGGATTTAGAAAGCTTTTGCTCTTAGCTGTGAAGGGCATTGTCCACTTTGCTTAATTTGTGAGAAACATTTAGTGAATAAAAGCAAGAAAACCCTCTAAATTAAAATGACACATTGGTATTACTTGTCTCCTTAATTTTCAAAGATTACGGAAATCTTCGAAATAGCATGAGCAATTTTTTTGGCATATAACTAAATTGTAGAATTCATTGAAAAGGTTTTTGGAGGTATCAAATTTGTTATTCATTTGGGTGAACAGACTGCCTTGCTTGAGCCAATTATTTGTATAAAAACAATGCACAAGAACTTACTGTTTTATCGAATATTAGATGGACATATAACAGATGAAAATGCTTTCTACAAAGTGGATCATCTATTTTAAAAGGAAATAGGTCCATATGTACCAGTGGAGCAGGAGCAAAACAGAAAAAAAAATGTTGAATTTCATGTGAAAAGTTAAAACATTGTAGCGGGAATATTTAGCAGAATCCCAAGCGTCAAATCACTGATTGGAAATCGATCCGAATCACTGTATTCACATGAAAAAATAACAATTACAAAAGCAGGATGTTGTCAAGGATTGATGACATCAGCAAAAAATTGGCCATTCAAATCAATA
>NC_068986.1:45095431-45102112 GCF_001194135.2 Octopus bimaculoides
TGTGTGTGTGTGTATAAATAAATAAATAAATATATATACACACATACATGCATGCACACGCGCGCAATCACACACACACACACACACGCACATACGTGGATTCCACTCCCTGAGGTCTAAGAGCTATGTTCCGATAACAATCCTAATGAAACTCTTTTAAATAATGATAATAATAATAATAATACTCAACGACATGGCTCCGGGTTCAGTCCCACAGCGTGGCACCTCGGGCAAGTGTCTTCTACTATAGCCTGGGGCCGACCAAAGCCTTGTGAGTGGATTTGGTAGACGGAAACTGAAAGAAGCCCGTCGTATATACGTATATATATATGCCCGTCGTATATATGTATATATATATATATATATATATATATATATATATATATATACGACGGGCTTCTTTCAGTTTCTGTCTACCGAATCCGTCTACCAAATATATATATTTATTCTACACCTGTCTGTCAATGTGTCTGTCCATCTATCTATCTGTCTATCTATCTATCTATCTATCTATCTATCTATATCTATCTATCTATCTAACAGTTTATTCATATATATATATATATATATACATATATATATGTTTGTGCATGCGAGTATATATATATATATATATATATATATATATATATATATATATATATATGTGTGTGTGTGTATATATATATATATATATATATATATATATATATATATATGTATATATATGTGTGTGTGTGTATATATATATATATATATATATATATATGCATATATGTATTTTCATGTGTGCATGTGTGAATGCACGTATGTTTTATCATGGATGTGGATACGGTATACACATATGAAGGAACAAAATGCTCACCAAGTAGTAGTAAAACATAATAGTTGCTGCATGAATAGAGTAGTTACAGCTGCAGTCAGAAAAATTGTGGTGGTGACATGGAGAATGAAGGGAAAAAGAAGCGAGCTACAGCTTGGCCAGAAGAACCCGGATATTCCCTGGTAGCATTGGTGTTGTTTTGGTGCTTATGCAGGGAGTGATACTGACGGAAGGTGCCGAAATGGTTCTGATCCTGCATCAAATGATAACTCATAAAGTGTGTATGATGTAAAATATATGTAAGTGCATTATGTGTATACATGGGTTGGCCTCGGTGAATACGTGTGTGTGTATGTGTGTGTATACATGCATATACATATATACATACTTATATATTTATGTATGTATGTATATATACATACATACTTACATACATTCACTTGTGTGTGTGCGTGTGTGTTCGTAAATGAGAGAGTTATTGAGTGAGAGAGATAGAGAGAAAGAGAGAGAGAGAGAGAGAGAGAGAGAGAGAGAGAGAGAGAGAGAGAGAGAGAGAGAGAGAGAGAGAGAGAGAGAGAGCCAGAAAGAGAGGGAGAGAGAGAATTGCAGCCGATAGCCATTATCGAGAATGAAAAAAAAGCTGGAAATATTGTTTCCTTGATTCGATGGACAGATTGGATATCTCCATTGTCAAACCATCTCCCCCTGTCCTTCTCTCTTTGCGTTTGTGTGTGTGTATGTCTGTGTGTGTATATGTGTGTGCGTGTGTGTGTGCTTATACATACATATATACATATGTATATATATATATGTGTATATATATACACTCACACATATGCATGCTATACATACATATATATATATATATATATATATATATATATATATATATATATATATATATATATATATATATACACATATACATATGCATGCATACACACACATATATATTTACATACATTACATATTATACAAACACTTACATAAATACATGCACGGAATGTGCCTTCGTTAAACGGTACTAATCGCGGAAAGTCTCCATTTCACTTGAATGATTTTTAAGTTAACTAATAGTAAGGGCTAATAACGAATATGTGTACGACAACAGAAATATACACACTGTACGTTTAACATTACTCACATCAACAAAATACTGTAGACATTATATATCGATATGAAATATAAATAGATGTTCTTTAAAATTATTTAACGTTACTAGTAAAAATTTCAACTACTGTAAATTGTGAATTTCCTTTACCTAGTGGAGCTATGAGGCTTCATTAGTTCCTGCTTCCCACAGAAATAAGTCTGAGAGTAGACTGAGAAAGGACAGAGTGGACAACTAACTGGTGGGTCATCAATATTATCAAGTTTAACGATTGCAATAAAGTAGGGACAAATTGACTTGACAAATGAGTCGAGTTTCAGTTGATACCTTATTGAGACTGCTTCCGAATAATGAGTTTCTTTAAATTTCTAAGATGTTGATTATATTTTCAACATTAGTTTTTGTTGTTAAGTATGAAATGACGTTATCAAGGGATTCATGCAGTAACATTACTGGGAGGAGATTGGGAATAGGGAGCAATCCGCTCTGGTTCAACGCTTTAAAGGCACGACACTTTTGGGTTTGCTTGCATAAGCCTGTGTAGGTTTATACGCCAGGAGTGGTGGTGAAGGACAAACTGAAGATTTTCTCTGGGTGGCATACACTCTAGCCATACCACTAGATTTATATAACAGGGTGTTTTGATTTATTGGGCAGCCTCACCATTTCTGTTGTAACTTCATTGTCTATTTCTCTTGTTGACAATTGATTTACCTGTCTTCTGACCAGTTTGTGATATCGTTTTCTGTGACACTTGTTTCGCGTGCTTTCTGAAGTATGTGATGAAAATCCGTTGTTTCAAATCCTTTAGAAAGGACAGAGTGGACAACTAACTGGTGGGTCATCAATATTATCAAGTTTAACGACTGCAATAAAGTAGGGACAATTGACTTGACAAATGACATAAGTATTACTCAAACATCGTACACAAGTTTTTCCCAGCCTAAAGTGACAGTCTTCAGAACTTTCAATGAAGCTACTGCATTGAATATTACACCTTTAAGCTTGTAATTTTTTATACTAAGGAGAGTAGTTTGTCCTCGTGTGTCTTATTTGATATCATATTCTTCTATTAGAATTTTTTCCACAATATCTTCGTTGATGTAGTCTGTTGTAGGTTACTTTGATCCGCTGGCCGAATGGTGGAGGTAACATTAATAGCCAAGGACGTGTACTTTATTTTAACATCGTTACTGGTGATCACCTATCTGAGAAAGTGCGTTGTCTAAAATTAGTAGCGGCTTCAGCTCTTCAGTACGAAGTTTGGAGACATCTTCTTGCTATTTATTTATGTATCGCACGAATGAAACGCGAGGAAAAGCCATTAAAGATATGCGTGTTAGCCACAATTTCTTAGACCTAACATAATGACTTCACCTGCTGTAATAATTGCAGGTGTATTATGTCTTTCAAAACTCGTGGGGGAAGGCCTCCACAACATCACTAACTTTAAGAGGTGCATATCGTCTGTATTCGTACAACACACCCGATAATGGACGACTCTGTCTGGAAACTTCATCCATTAAAACTTGGCTATTCCAGGGACAATGACCGCCTACACAATCCAGTTTCAATCTCATTATACACTTGGGAAATTTGGAGCACTTTATACTTAAATGAGTCCTTTGACCTTTTCAGGAATAGTTGAATTTTCTCGGTTGGTGCGCTGCCTATTTCACCATTTCAATTTCTAAATTGCTATAACCACCCATTACTAGTTTTGAATAATACCCTTATGCCTAGTTATCATTGCAGCAACACTTTGAATTTCTACATCACAGTCGTTCTTACTATATAATCGCTGACGAATAAACCACCACTTCGTTGCTACCTCTTCAAGATTTACGCCTCTTTCAACTCTCTTACGCTTCCTTGTAGCAACAGATGATTATTTAGAATTTGCATCAACATCATATTTCAAAGAACATGTTGTGACTTTCTCCTCTGAGTTACGTGCATTCCAAGCTATAAGCTTTTTAACAGCTTGCATTTCATATTTACTCAACACCAAAGTACTAGCCTCTAAGTTATTTATAAGTTCTATTTTCTGTTTCCCAGTTAACCCCACAAGTGTTTTCCTTGGATTATTGCTTTGCCTTGAAGCCATGGCGTTAAACACAAGGCTGAAGAATTCCTAATCACTCAAATGTCAAAGACAAGTGCAGGGCAAACCTAGGACATACAGAAAATACACTCTTACAACATGCTGTGTTGTATTGTGTATGATGATTATCATCACAGTGTGTACTTTGCTACCGTGCTGAACCCGTTCATTTGACATAAGTATTACTCAAACATAAATTTATAAACCTTAGGCTACTTCGGTGTGACTTAAAATTTATGTGTGTATAATTAAATTTAAGAACAAATTACGGCCAGATTACATCATGATACAGCAAGAACAGAATTATTATAAAGAAAATCAATTTCAATCAACAAATTTTTGACAAATTTAATACATTGATATAAAAAATAACTGATATATTAATAAATACATACAAGGTAAGCATAGTGATAGTTAGAGGGGAATGTGAAAGCGAAGAAGAGCGATTAAGTCTTATATATACAACAAGCTGATTATAGAGAAAAACAGGTGACTGGAGGAAATAAGCGGATTCGAATCGTAGGCAAATTAAGAGATGGCTTAGTTAGCGGGGAATGTTTCAGGAAATAAATATATTTCTCAGGCAGAAGAGAAAGGCGAATAACAAATTGGATGATTACTGGTGAAACATCGCTCACCTTCAACCCTTATTTCTGCCACTTTCTCATTATCCTGACATTCTTGTGGAAGATATCATGCCCCAGTTAGATATGGGGTGTGCAGTACTGCCTTAGAATAACTGGTATGATGTTTCATGAGAAGGGAAAAACAAATTTAACATCCGTGTGCAACTCTCACTTAGAACATACAAAAACTATGATTATACAAGTCAACGATGGTAGCCAATGTAAGCACACACAGTCATTGTCTTCAGTCAGATTTTGTATGGTTTATCCGATATCTGACTGAAGCGGGTACGGTTTAACGTAGATTCACTGATACAGAGAGGGATGCATAAATCTTTCATTTATTTCAATCATTAAACTATATCCATGTTGGGGCACCGCTTTAAAATATTTAGTCAAACAGATCGACCCAATACTTATTTTTCTTAAGCCTGGTACTTACTCTATCGGTCTCTTTTGTCGAACCACTAAGTTACGGTGCATAAGATGTTTGAGGACAGATTTATGTTTATTAAAAAAAACCCAGATATATAATAACAGATAATAACTTTATTTATCAAAAAATGCTATGAGGATAAAAATAAACCTTCTTTTCTATAATGTCATTCAATAAAGCCAACTTCAGCTACAACAACTGCTTCTATACGAGATCTAAATCATCTACATGCTCGAATCAAGTGGTCCTGGTTCATTTTGGACATTACTTGACTATGGCAGCTTTCAAAGAATCTTTGGTATCATGGGCGTGTTTATTGGCCTCTCTCTCACCAACGCTCCACATGTAATAGTCCAATTGATTGAGATCTGAGGAATTAGGAGGCCAAATGTTAGGGGTTATGTGATCATGAACATTTTCAGCCATCCGTTCCTGTGTTACTAGATCTGTGTGATAGTGCAGAGTCTTACTGAAGCACACATCGCCTTCCATTGCATACACTGTTTATCCAGGGCTAAATTATTTCCAGGACCTCAATGTAGGCGACAGATTTAACTCTAAGGCTTTGTGGGAAGAAGTAAGGAGACATCACATGTCCTTCATTACTGACAACCCCTCAAACCATGACAATTGTAGGAAATTTTGTATGCATAACACTTGGAACTTCAGAAGGGTCTGCACATAACCATCTGTCATTTCTTCTGTCAACTTTTTTTTTATCTTGGTCGAAGTTTTTCTCATTTGAGAAAAACCAAATCAAATCTTCATCTGCTGCATTTTTCTGTTTAAGAGACTTTTAGATCTGTTGTAGTGATGTTCTTTTGCTTTTTCTGACGAATTGACCTTTCCTCATCATATTAGACTTATATCTGATGTTTTCTGACACATGGAGATCTTTTACAATTGACCTCATGGACTTTCTGAGATTGTAATCAATGGTCTATTGAACTTGTTGGATAAATTCAGATGTTCTGATGATTTCAGAGCGTTTAGAATGCTTTTTATGCTTTGATACTGGTGATACGTTTCCATCTTCAGTCTCTAGCTCCTTACAAACTTTGTTGACGAAAGATCTGGGAACTTTTAAAAAATCGAGATATTTCTAATTCGCTGTGCTCAGCGTTTATAACCACAATAACAGCATGCCTCTTCATTTCTTGAGTAAGCTGAGGGCCTGCTATTATTATTTTCTGAAACAAAGATTATACAGAATTAGCAAAAATGCAGCAATGACCCCCAAAAGGTATGTCTTCAAATACCTTATGCACCCTTTATATATGTCTATGTATATATATATATATATATATATATATATATATGATGGGTTCTTTCAGGTTGTGCTTACAAGGCTTTTGTCGGTCCGAGGCTATAGTAGAAAAACTTGTCGAAGGTGCGTGCCACACAGTGGGACTGTGCCCGGAACGATGTGGATGGGAAACAAGCTTCTTACCACACAAACACGGCTCTATGTATGTATGTGTGTGTACATGTGTATATATATATATGCATATATATATATATATATATATATATACATAAAGTATATTAAAATATATTTTACATAATACAAACATTATCTGATGTAGCACACACATACATAGG
>NC_068986.1:45102122-45102884 GCF_001194135.2 Octopus bimaculoides
CACACATACATAGGTACATATATGTGTATGTGTTATAAACTGTTTTTAACCTTTTATTTCTTATTTCTTTATTGCCCAAAAGGGGTTAAACATAGAGGGGACAAACAAGGACAAAGGGATTAAATCGATTACATCGACCACAGTGCGTAACTGGTACTTAATTTATCGACCCCCGAAAGGATGAAGGGCAAAGCCGACCTCGGCGGGATTTGAACTCAGAACGTAACGGCAGACGAAATACCGCTAAGCATTTCGCCCGGCGTGCTAACGATTCTGCCAGTTCGCCGCCCTCAAGTCAACCTTTTGTTTCTTCCTGTCTTTCGACTTGGATCATGCTGAGGCACCGCCTTGAAGGGTTTAGTCAAACAAGTCGACCCCAGGACCAATCTTTTTAAAGTTTGCCACTTATTCCGTCGGTATCTTTTGCCGAACGGCTATGGTACAGGGATGTAAATGAAGCAACACCGGTTATCAAGCAGCGGGGGAGAAACACGAAGAGAAAGCCTTACACGCGTAGATCTATATGCATATCATTATCTCTCCCCCTCCTTTATATATATGTGTATGTGTGTGTGTATGTGTGCGTGCGTGTATGTTTGTGTGTCTGTGTCTGTTCCCCCCATTATCGCTTGACAACCGATGCTGGTGTGTTTACGTCTCCGTAACTTAGCGGTTCGGTAAAAAAGACCGATAGAATAAGTACTAGGCTTACAATAAATAAATCCTGGGTTCGATTTGCTCGACTAAAAGCGGTGCTCCAGC
>NC_068986.1:45108251-45108881 GCF_001194135.2 Octopus bimaculoides
TATATATATATATATATATATGTATGTATTCTTTAATTCTTTTATTTGTTTCAGCCCATGACGGGTTGCTTTCAGTTCCCCGTCTACCAAAGACACTTAGAAGGTTTAGGTTGGGCTGAGGCTATATCAGAAGATACTTGCCCAGGGTGCCATCTATATGCATTCATATATATGTCTATATATTGATATACGTGTATATAAATATATATATGCATACACTCATGCTCGTGGACGGGGACACACATATACACACACACATACACAAACATATATACATATACATGCATCAGCGTGTATGTATGTATGTATGTATGTATGCGTGAATTTGTGTGCGTAACTACCTGTGTTAAGTTTTTTGAATGTCATGCATATCTATCTATCTATCTATCTATCTATCTATCTATCTATCTATCTATCTATCTATCTAGCTATGTTTATCTATCTATTTATATATCTATCAATTTAGATAGAAATACATATATACATACACAAACATATATGCAAGTATATACGCATACATGCATGCGTGCATGCACGGAGAAATGCCATACTACACACAGCCGCACACACACACACACACACACACACACACACACACACACACACACACACACACACACACACACACAC
>NC_068986.1:45109881-45110038 GCF_001194135.2 Octopus bimaculoides
TCATCATCATCATCATCGTCATCATCATTATCATAACCATCATTATCATCGTCGTCGTCGTCGTCATCGTTGTCATCACCATCACCATCATCATCATCATCATCATCATCCTAATCATCGTCGTCGTCGTCATCATCATCATCATCATCATCATCAC
>NC_068986.1:45111220-45122280 GCF_001194135.2 Octopus bimaculoides
GACGATGACGACGACGACGACGACGACGATGATGACGACGGCCTCGACAATGTTGCAGCTACAGATGTTGATTATGATGGTGATGGTAACAGCAATGGTTGTAATGGTGGCAGTAGCGATTCCGTAATGGAAGAAAACTAACGGCACAACGTGACGATGCCGTCACCACCGATGACGACGACGACGACGACGACGACTACGACGACGACGACGACGACGACGACTACGATGACGACTATTGGTTTGTGTGCTGAGGAATTATGGAGATATATTAGTGGTGGTGTTGGCTGTAGTGTTCTCAGTATTGCTTATGTGAACGTAGTCTTTAATAAAATTCACGGCAGCCTTTCATCGCATTATTTTCCACAAGATTCGCGAACATGTAGCTGTGCAGGTATTCCCCATATCTTTTTAACGGGACCTGTCTATTTACCCCATTAAACAAATGGTTCGTTCCATCCTGTAAAGAGGGGAGTAATAACCCTTTCTACTATAAGCACAAGGCTTGAAATTTTGTGGGGGAGAAGGACAATCGATTACATCTACTCCAGCGCTCCACTGGTACTTTTTCATAGACCCTCGAAAGGATGAACGGCAAAGTCGACCTCGGCGAAATTTGAACTCAGAGCGTAACGACTGACGACATGCCGTTAGGCATTTCGGTCGGCGTGTTAACGTTTCTTATTTCTTTATTGCCCACAAGGGGCTAAACATAGAGGGGACAAACAAGGACAGACAAAGAGATCAAGTCAATTACATCGACTCCAGTGCGTAACTGGTACTTAATTTATCGACCCCGGAAGGATGAAAGGCAAAGTCGACCTCGGCGGAATTTGAACTCAGAACGTAACGGCAGACAAAATACCGCTAAGCATTTCGCCCGGCGTGTTAACGTTTCTGCCACCTCACCACCTTAGAGGGATGGATAATAATACCAATGGATGTGAGAGCACGTAATCTAGTGATTACAGCGTTGCACTCGCGATTGCAAGATCGTGGTTTCGATTTCCAAATTGGGTGGTGAGTTGTATTCTTGAGCTAAAAAACTTCATCTCACGTTGTTCTTTGATCCCTTTGATACCTGACGTGTGGCACACCGTGCTCCTGTACTGGCAATGTCGATTTGATGGGTGGGGAGAATGAGCTAATGTGCAACACAAACATTTGATCACTATAAACAAATCGTGTGAGTAGGTTGTTCATCAGAAAATTGAAGGGTCCTCATCTGTCGTCTACGACAGGGGTTTTCAAACTGTGATCCGTCCGCAAGGACAAGACAGGGGGTCCGTGGAAAGCCAAGACAGGGGGTCCGTGCAATGCCAAGCAAGCACATCCTTCTCATTAAGTATGTATTAAAAAAATCCTGTGTGTATAATTGACAATAAACCTATTTGTTAAATACTGTTAAATAAATAAATGTAAAAATATATGTCATTTTAAGCAAATATATATGTATAAATTTCATAAGCGTTTATAAGGAGGTCCCTAAGTTAAAGCCTGAAATATAAAGGGGTCCGCAAGTCAAAAAGTTTGCGAGTCCGTGGATAATACTTCGTGAACAGAATAGTCAGATATGACTAATTTTGGACATTGTTTTCATTTTGGTTATGTACGTCAGATTAAATTTAAATCAAAGGGGACAACCAAAATAACACGAATTATGTTCAGTTAAGCCACCACATACATATAGACTAGAGCAAAAGCTCTGCAAACAAACCGTTCTTCAGAAAAGAATCATTTAGATTCATTAATTAGATTCATTTTAAAATAGAAAAAATGGCAAAATCGATAGAATCGAAATACAGTATAAACTATAAGCTTATTGCAGGAACATACGAAGATTAAAATAGCCAGGGTTTTCTTGGAATCTGACTTTATTGTTTAAGTTGTAAAAAAAATGAAAAAAAAATGGTGCATTTAAAAAAAAAAAAGAAAAAAAATTGACACCGAATAATGAATAATTAAGTGAAGTTAACAGTTACTAACTTATACAGAGAAGATAGAACGAAAAAATTAAAAATTATATTATTTAAAAGCTGGAGTTTGTACAGGAGTCTCGCCCACAACCTAGTTTCAGACCAGTTGCAATGGAACTGCGACACTGACCAAACCGCAGACAGTGCGACGAAAGTTTCGACATCAAGTTATAGAAGATTAATTGAAATTAACAGCATTTTTGAATGTTTAAAATCAATCTTTTAACGTTTGATGCATTAAATTTTCAATTTAGTAGTTCACATTCTAAAACTAATGACCGAAGGAGAACGATCACGAATATAATTGGCCGAAATGGGGGTTCCTTCAAAAGATCTCTGGAGTAACGTTACTTGATTGGATTCGCAGTTCTGAGATCAGGGAGTCTCTCCAGATCGAGCCGTTACTTCGCACTGAGAGAGATCACAGCTGCAGTGCTACGGACATGTAATTAAAACTGAATATTTCTTTTCTTCGAAACCTGAAGGATTTTACACCAGAGCCAACTCTTAGGCAAAGTGATAGGAGTATCTTAACAATTATGAAGGAAAATATTGTCTTGATTAAATGTATTAAAACCAAAGAAGCATTTGTTCCTCATCTTGAAATGCGAGAGGATTTTTTTTTAGAAAATCTCATGCAGGATCTGATGCTGGCAGAAATGTTGATAATGACTCACTGTAAGCTTTTTTTTTTCAATAATTCTTTCTTATTTTCCAAATATCTTTTTTCTTTTGCTATTTATATAAATAGAATTTATTTTCATTCTAAATTGAAGAAAAAATCCGCTTCACACCATCAGGAAATGTATATTTAAAAAAATATATTTTTCTTTGTTTTCTTTTTCTTTTCTTTTTTTAAAAATTTGGCACAAATTTTGAGATCTAAAGTGAGTTGAAAGAAAAACGTGAAAAGAGATTTTTTTTTGTAATTCTTAGATTGAAGCCTTTTTCTAAAATGCCCTACTTATTTTCTCCACATTTCCGGGGGTTACATTCGTGGCAAGTCTTCCGGATCGCTCAACGTCTTCCAGGAACGTTCTTTCGCTTTTTAAGTGCCCGTGCCACTCGAAACATTGCGTACGACCCATTGCCTCGTTGCCGTAAGCTTGTCGAAGCATGCTCAATGTCTCTGAAGCAGACTTCCCAAATTTAACGCAAAATTTCACGTTGGCTCTTTGTTCCAGCTTCCTGTCCATACAAAAAACGCAGACTACAGCATAGACGTGTTCACAAAAACAAATTTCACAACTTGCGAAGTAAACACGGAGATATCACTCGGCACACTGGCTCATGCAGCACGCTCTCACGCGGCACACTGGCTCATGCAGCACACTGTCACTCGGCACACTGGCTCATTGGTTCACGAAATAAACACTGAGATGTCACTCGGCGCACTGGCTCACTACTTGCTCTCACTGCGCACGCAACCGTGTGCTGCCATCTGTTGGCGCGCTACAGAGCTAGTCCGAGAAAGTTTTGATATTGGTGTAAGGCGAATTCTGCACTTTAAAGTAAATTATTTTCCCCCCTAGCTATAGTAATGTCAGCTTCCTCCTGTTATAAAAGTTTACCTAATTTCATTAACGGCTCCTGACAATGGGCAGGTAGAATACTAAGGATAACAAAGAGTGGGAAAATTTGTTCAAGTGACAGAAGGGGAAGAATAGTAATGTAGTATATGAGTGTTGTAACTATATTTACAAACATATGTAGGTCCACTCTCATAAGGACAAATCTTTAAAATACAGAACAACTGCAAATAGTTATGCAAACGCAAATCAAATTTCAAACAGATTTATGAAGGACAGTATCAAAAATACAGAAGTGAAAAATTTAGAATTTTATATAGTATACAAACAAGATGCTACTGAAATATTCGATTGGCTGATGGCCAAATTTATCTACTAAAAAGTGTACATAAAAAAGTTAAAACACGTCATACAAAATGTATGAGTCTAATTAAGAATGTAATTTCTCTGGTTTTGCTTGACGAGTTACTTGACGACTTAGAAAAGAGAGAGGTTTCGATATTGAATGAGGAATCAAAGGATATAAGCGTCATAAAACTAATGTGCTTGTGAGTGAGGTATTTTAGCTATAAATATCTGAGACTGCAAATAACCTTCGAAGGATTTTATACTTTTCCTGTTGTATCAGCAACTGGCTATAGTCTTTATAATGCAATTGAACATTTTAAAGCATCGAATATAAAACATTGATATAAATAATTGCACTGGACTTGGGACAAATTGCACAAATAATGTTAGAGGGTAACATAATTCAGTGTTTTCGAAATTGATAAATATGGTTCCAAATATTACACCTGCACAATGTACTTGTCACAGTTTGATTTTTATTCAGTTTAAAGGCATTTGCTAGCTATCAGCAATTTCAAATTGCTAGCTATCAGCAATTTCATATTGGCTTAGGAGTAACATTCTTCGAGACTATTGTATGAAAATTTATTCTGTAATGATTGATGGCAATACATGCCGCCAAAAATAAACACACACACATCCTCACAATATTATGCTCCAAACTGAAATTAATAAACTTTTATCTTTATTTTGCTTGCCCCGTTGTCGTGAATTTCGGTTTGTAACTGCCGCCCTTGATGTCACAAATCCAACCTTAGGAAACTGCTTGAAGATCTTGCGGAGTTAAGAAACTATACACTAGAAAAAAATCTATGGAAAGTTTCAACAAAAAAAAAGATCCAAGTTTAGAGAACGTTTCAAAAATGTCTTCTGGGAAAAAAATTGACTTTATTAGAAGGAGTAGTCCGAACTGAAGCAATGAAAACAGCAACGTTTGGAAGTGCATGACTGACATTCTTTTTTGTGGGGGGTTGTGATTTAATGTTCAGTGGATCAACACATTGAATTGGAGATCCAAAATAAGGCGAACTTCTTAGGTCTGATACAATTCATGTCAAGATGGGATCCTTATCGCCAAGAGCATGTACTACAAGAAGAAGAATTTCAGGAAAAAGCATGAATGCATTTAAGTTAACTCCCTGTTTTCCGAATTGTAGAAGGAGTTTTTCTAAGAATGTAAAGTAACAAATTTTGTTCGATAGGAGGTCTTCAAATACTTCGCAGTTACTGTGTATATGAGACTCCGGAATTCTTTCACGTCTAGAAACTATTTCTGTTGATGTATGTCAATTTAAAGGACTGTAGGTAAGCAATACAAGAGAGGTTTCTTAACTTCGTTGATAAAAGCAATAAATACAGCGAAGAGAGTGCTCAGCTGGTTATGGATACCTTTGAAGAGCAAGTTATTCTTCTGAGTTACGGCAGGGTGCATGCATATAATAAAGATACCAATTTGAGGAGAAGCACAATGACGCCGAAGCGAGCTGTTTTCAGTGGCAAATTTTATCCCGTGTGGTTGTCATACTTTCAATTTGTGTGAAAATGACACAAGTTCATGTATACCGGAGCTTGTAACGATATATAACGTGTTTAGTTTCAGCTCTAAATGTTGGGAATTACTTACAAATCACTAAGCTTCTTACGCAGCATGTCAAAGGAAAGGTGACCAGACAGACTTAAAAGATTTAAAAGGAAAGGTGGTCAGACAGACCATTGCATTTCACCTTACCGGAATTGGTTAGTAATGCACGATGTTTTAGCATGGATGTTTGGTATAAAGTGTTGAATGCAAAAGATATTTACAATAAGGTTATTCAAGCCAAAGCTGTTACATTGGAAGTATGCCATCTTGGAAAAGCATCTAGAATTAAATCAAGTAAGTGGTGTTGTAGCGGCTGAAGTGACATGCTATACCAGGTCGATATGATCTAACCCACTACCAAATGTAGTGTGCTGATGTAACGTTTGAAGTAACCAGTGAATACGTCGGAGCAACCAGTAAATATCTAAGAATCAACACCAAGAAGGAAGAAATATTATTTACATATATTCGTTTGCCCGATAGATAGAGAGACAGTAGTAATTGTAGTGAGAGAGACAGTAGTGATTATAGTGGTAGTGACAAAAAGGTTGGCTCAGTAGAGAGTGAAAGAGTAAGGAATGCACGGTGATGACTAGAAAGGAAGAAAGGATAAAGGCGGCATCGTCTTTCTTGCGGCCGAAAGCTTCTCTTCGTATGTCAAGCGAAGGGCGAAGGGAAGTGTTGCTCTTGGTCATGACTGATGCAAAAGAGTGTGCTGTTCCTTGGTCTGGCTGACAAAAAAGAGGAAGAGATAAGAAATGCTCTCTGTTACATAGACTATGGTCAGTAATGTAGGTCAAGCCTTAAACAAAGGACTGACCTTTCCTTGACCAGCACAGGTCCTTGGGGGTCAAATGTTTCCCCATCAATCTCCTGGTGTGGAGAGGATTTCCAGCTTGTTTTGACAAGTAACAAGCGGGTAGATTTGGTTTCAAATCTCAGGCAAGGCCAAGCGAGGTCCCTACAGCGTTAAGATTTTAGAGTAGAAACATAGCATTTACTTTCATAACATGAAGCAACTCTTAGAAAAGCAGAACTGAAACTTTTAGAATTGTAAATTCATTATCTGGCTTCATTTATCAACTGTGAGATATTTTCAAATATTTGTATTGGGGAATATTGTTGACGATTCCAGCTATAGTAGCATCAGAAGAAAGATAGTTTAGCGAACTCAAGCATATAAAAGAACTTTATTCTCTACCATGTTTCAAGTTCAACCTGTTGATGTAAAACTAAATATTGAGTCAAGCATTGTCAGGAAGATTTATTTGGATGGTGTTATTAGAAATCTTGCAAATTAAAAAAATATCAGAAAAGATAATTTCATTAAAAGCTTAACTTTATCGTTGCTTTGTGCAAAGGTATGTTATCTATTAACCAGTAGCCATTTTCAGATAACCTGAGATTGGCGAATATCATCAATTATGCTTTCATAATCATAATCGTTCAGATTTTATCATAATTTTCTACAAGGAAGAAAAAAGCAACAATACAACTTTAAAATTTCATGTTATATCATTATCTTTACTGAAAAGACTAAACTGAGGATTTAAAGTCTATTTGAACTTTCAGTTTAAATCTTCACTTTTAAAAAGAAGCACCCAACTGAACCCGAACGCTGTTTCTGCCATGCGAGATTTCTCGTAGAGGTGCTGAGCGGAGTAGACCAGATGTTCTTGCCACTGGATATGGCTATGTTTTTGATATTTCTCTTCACGTAAGATGTGCTTGTCTGTGAAGTATCTAGACTGAACGTGAATGACGGTTATGCTCAGAAGATTAAAGAGGCAGTAGTTAACGTGTTGTTAGAAAAAGTAAATAAGAAATTATATAATGAATATATACAAGAAAGAGCAGGAAAGGCTTAGCCGAATCCTAGGTTATACAAAAGTTCATTGAATTTAGATTTGTCCCATAGTAAGAAAATTACAATCCCAAAGATGACAGATGGATAGGATCCATAACCGAGCAACTTAGTATTTGATCAAAATAACCATCTGTGTATCATACTTAATGCAGAGTACTTAATATATCATAAATCACAAAAAAGCCTGCAGACGAACATCGCAGTTAATTTGCTTTACGCGATGTACTTACAATAAGTATGATACATAGATGGCTATTTTACTCTAATACTGAATCCGTTGCATTCAACGGACTCTTTTATTCAGCCGAGCAGCTAATTACAGCACCAGTGTTTGTTCAGTTGCTGGTTTCCTATATCATAGCAATGGATTTTGTCTTAGCACGCGGTTAGTAGTAGGTACATGCTATTGTCAAAGTGCAACGAAGCAGAAATGCGCATCTAACATTCTCAGCACTGCTATCAAACGAGTTTCGTTTGCTACTAAAATATTTGTGTTTTTAAATAGTACATCCGTAAGAAATATTATCTCCGACGAACACTGCAGTTAATTTACTTTTTCACGGTGTATTTGCATTACATATGATACACAGATTTATATATATATACTTGTGTGCGCGCGCGCGTAGCGAGGGATTATCAGTTCTGACAAATTACTTCATAAGCTCTTTGTTAGTACACCAGGCTAACAATATTGTTTAGATTTGTAAATGACTTCGCGTGACTCTGACGAAAGTAGCATTTATTTTCTGGGATCAATGGGCAAATTGAATAAACCTATCAATAATGAACTAATCTTTCGAATAACGAAAGACACAAATGGAAAACAAAACAAACAACATAAAGAACGACCCTTCGTCAGTTGTTGACTGTTTTTTTAGTCTCGTATTTCGAGCATTTAACAACAATATACACTTTCGATAAAACAGTTGCTCCCGCAAAGCAAATTAAATAAAATTAGGGATTTTGCAGAGGGTCAAAATAGGTAACACAAACAGGACAGTGAAAACAAACAGGAAGGGCTGCTAAGCCTAAATGAGGTTGAGGTGGCGAACGCGTAAATAAAGCTAGGACAGGAGGCAAACACATTAGATTTTAATCGATGCTATTAGCCCATTTGATTTATTTCCATTAGCTCACTGTTTGAGTTTACGCAAATTATTACTGGCTCAAACTGTTCGCAACTCATTTTCTACTTGTAAACCATCTATGTTTATAAACGTGGCATGATTAAAAAGTTTATATTTGCGTGATGACGCCTAATAAACTAAAACATATCTATAGCTGTCACCTTGTCTGCTAAGAGAAGTCAAACTTTCCCACTAATCATAAAGATTAAATATTCTCAGAAATCAATTTTAAATTTCTCGAAATTATCCCCCTTTCTCGTTGACACTCGCTAATAGTTGCTACTATACTTTTCTTTTATTTCTCCAAATAAGCGTTGAATTTTAAATACATTGAGAAATTTTTTCTTTATGTGTATCATTCAGTACATCACTACCAACATGAATTAGCTAGATTCATGCCATCAACCTACTTGAGTTATTTTCTTTCGCATTCATTTTGCAATATCATGTTAGGTCATACGTCTGTCATGAGCCTACAGACTTATTAAGAACCGGATCTTATTCTGGTTTCCATTGCGTATAAACGACTGAGAATCTAATACTCTCCCATATTTGAGACGCCTGTACATCGCACGGTTAACTTCCAGTTGTTGCTTATACTCATTTTCAGTTGAGTGGACTGGAGTCATCTGAAATGAAATGTTTTACTCAAAAAACACCACGCCTTTGTATTATTTGATTAGTAGAATCGCAGAACTGGATAAAACGAACAAAAGGTTTGCTGCCTTCTTTAATTGAAGTTAACATTGTTTTCAAGTTTTGGCACAAGGCTAGCAATTTCGGGAGAGGTCGATAAGACTCGACCCTAGTGCTGAACTGGTAATTATTTTATCGACACCTAAAAGGATGGAAGGCAAAGTCGACCTCAGCGGAATCTGAACTCAGAGCATAAAGACGGTCGCAATGTCGTTAAGCAATTTTCCCGATGTGTTAACGATTCAGTTAGCTCGTCGCCCTAAGTTAGAAATTAATATTAATGTATTAAAGAAGGCGGTGAACGGGCAGAATCCTTATACGCCGGACAAAATGCTTGGCTGCATTTCTTCCGGCTCTTTACATTCTGAGTTTAAAACTCCACCGAGGTCGACTTCGATTTTCTTTGGGTCTATAAAATAAATACCAGCTGAATACGAGGGTCAAAGGTATCTACTAGCCCCGTCCCCACAAAATTTCAGGCCCTATACCTACAGTAGAAAGGAAAAAGAAAAAAGAAATGTATAAAATCAAGGAGCCCATGAGAATGGGACTTCAAATTGTATTACTGCTGGGTCTGGAGAGCCCATTATTGGCTCTCTGGGCCCCGGACCGATATGCCATTTGAAAATGAAATATCTGACGACGTCCGGCCCTCCCACAAAATAAATGAATAAATAATGAATAAATAAATAAATAAATAATGCTCGATCTCCTCATAGCCCTTGGAATTTTGAGAGAAATCCCCACCACAGCATCGGAACCTCGGAAAAAGTCTTGTCTCTGTTCCCTTACAAAGTTCCCATGGGTGGACCGGACTAAGTATATGCTTTTAACTTAGTCAATTTGTATTTGTAGTTATGGCTAATACTTCAAATAGAGGCAGCAAATAACTTGTAAGCGCTTGTTTATAACCTTCGAGTATGGCATGTGTAATATGTCATTGTACGGTTTAGTTTTAATCTTTATAAATTAATATCTACGATATCTTTTCTTGAGTCTCCTCTGTTTTGATATAATAATATAATGCATTTTATGCTTTAAAGATTGTTGTTTTGTTTTATTTGTTTAAATAGGCTTTCTATACAATCCAAAGTCAACAAAGATGAAATATCTGACTAATATACGAGATAATAACGATCAGTAATGAAAATGATAAGTATGGGGAGGTCGGCGGGGAGATGACGGTATCCTACCATGCAACTCATACAGGGGTGGTAGTGGTAGAGGTGGAAGGCTCATTACAGCTAAACCCGCCACTTCCCAATCTCAATCTCACGGACCCAATGATCATTCATTCTACACTTGGTATTAGGACTGAATTGTTTTTTTTTTGTTTTTTTTTTGGTGGAGGGAAGGGCTATAGACGATTACAACGACCTCCATCACTCAACTGGCTTTATTACCGACCCCGAAAGGACAAAAGGCAAAGTAAGCCTCGGTGGCATTTGAACTTGGAACTTAAAGTCGGAAGAAATGCGGCTAAGCATTATGTTTGGCGTGCTAATGTTTCTTGTTTCTTGTTTCTTTATTGCCCACAAGAGGCTAAACATATAGGAGACAATCAAGGGATTAAGTCGATTACATCGACCCCAGTGCGTAACTGGTACCTTATTTATCGACCTCGAAAGGATGAAAGGCAAAGTCGACCTCGGCGGAATTTGAACTCAGAACGTAACGGCAGACGAACTACCGCTAAGCATTTCGCCCGGCGCGCTAACATTTCTGCCAGCTCGTGCTAATGTTTCTGTCAGCTTGGCCCCTTCGACGGACCCAGAGATCATGATGCTTTTATATGACCAACTGATTTGCCAGAAGTAGCAGCTAAACGTCCCTCCAATCACGCGCTACCGTCTTAAAATGTGAATGTGGCATGAATCCAAAATAAGGTAGTCTTTTAAACATTATACCTGAAATAAGTACGAGAGGATCACGGGT
>NC_068986.1:45124724-45130200 GCF_001194135.2 Octopus bimaculoides
CTAAGGCGGTGAGCTAGCAGAAACGTTAGCACGCCGGGCGAAATGCTTAGCAGTATTTCGTCTGCCGCTACGTTTTGAGTTCAAATCCCGCCGAGGTCGACTTTGCCTTTCATTCTTTCGAGGTCGATAAATAAAGTACCAGTTATGCACTGGGGTCCATTTAATCGACTTAGTCCCTTTGTCTGTCCTTGTTTGTCCCCTCTGTGTTTAGCCCCTTGTGGGCAATAAAGAAATAAGAATCGTTAGCATACTGGGTAACATTCTTTGCGGCATTTCATACATCTATATGTTCTGAGTTCAAATTTCGCCGAGGTCCACGTTGCTTTTTATACTTTCAGAGTCGATAAAATAAGTACCAGCTGAGTACCAGGAGTCAATGTAATCGACTTCCAGCTTGCTTGAAATTGTGCCAAAGTTTGAAACCAATATTGTTGGTAGCATTTTACTTGCGGGATATGTTCCCATGTATAACTTTCTGTTGGTATGATGGGTATTTCTCTTCCAATTTTCTGTTTAAGTAGGTCAGCCCAGTCAACTTTGGTTTACATAGGAAAACTGTATGCTCAGACTACTTCTTCACAAGTTTTTCAACTCATCTCATGATGCTATTACCTTCCCTATTCAGCATACACACGATGTATCCATTTCATTTTTTTATTTTTCAGTATGTGTAGTCTAAGTGATACAATGTGGCCTTTACATACCGTCTGGGGTCCATTTAATCGACTTAGTCCCTTTGTCTGTCCTTGTTTGTCCCCTCTGTGTTTAGCCCCTTGTGGGCAATAAAGAAATAAGAATCGTTAGCATACTGAAAGCTTCTGCTTTCATCCTTCGTTTAACGTCTTCAATTCCCTCCAAATGACCATCCGACCCGGCCCAAAGTCGAATATCGAGAGACACGTCCCCTGCCGATAGCGCAATTTGTGTTTAACGGAATTTGACTTAGTCGTTAGTATCTCTTGACGACAAATCCCAAAGTACTAAGATAATCTATAATAAAGTCGCAGCTGGTGATTCGCGAATTTACTATTTACTTTGCATTTGATGATAATATCTAATTGTCCAATATTTTTTTCTGAGTTTACCGACATTTGTCTGAAGAGAGATCATTCATTAAAGTGTGTTCTCACTACAATTGAGTTTTGTTATTTCCATCTATTGGCGAATGATACACGAAACACAGTACAAAGGACATTCAATATCCAAAACTTGGGATTTTCGATCTGTGCTGAATGTTCCTAAGCAACGCACTCGATCACAAATAACATCAAATCGGCAGATTTTTGTTATCGATTTGTGTTGTAATTGTTCTTTCATATAATTGTTTATTAATACAAATAATGAAGTTTTGTTTGCACTTCTCTGTTAGCTTTGCTTTGAGATATTTATATCCTTCACTCATTTCTGTTTGTTCATAAGCTCCTCCATGTAATAGCAGTATGCTCGTCTCCGTGTTATTATTGTCATTATTTTTGTCGCATCGTGGTTCGTGTTGTTTACTATCTTCTCAGGAGAAGAATTCACTGGCCTCTACTCATATGCTTTTTTGATGGTCGGTGAGGGTAAATGCAAATTTTTCTTGACGTATTTGGTTTGTTGTCACAACTGTCTGGCACTAATGTTCTAATAGTTGGAATATTTTAGATGCCATTCACTCTTCACTCTTTTCATGTAGCCAATCGAGGGATCTTCTTAGCCTTTATATATAACTGATACAAGCTTTAATTCAATTCAAAGATCCATTGAAATTTCTCCCGATATCTCCGTGAACTGGAAGAGCTGACTCCAGTTATGGTGTCATGATCTTCCCGAAAAATGGTGTCAATTCTCATTTCTCCAAAGAAGATAACGAATGATCTTTTTTCTTTTACCAGGCTTATATCAATAACAAAAGTTTAAAGGAATAAATATTCGTTACAGAAAAATGAACAGTCCCCTAAGGCCAACGTGACTGACGTCATATTGTGTGTGTGCGTTCGCGTGTGTATATGTATGCACGTATGCATGTATCGCGAGGTATTTGCAAATTCTAGGTTGGTGTCTGGCACTAGTGGTCTGTATGACCACTGGGAGTGAAGCACACCTAAGCTTTCTTTGAAGCATGTATTTAAAGGAGGGAATAATGTGTTATTTCGGATAGGTATTGTCTAAGGGTGGGACATCGTTACGTGATTCTAACAGGAAAACCTGAGCTCTTAATATAGTTCCTTACAAATTTTTCAATTGGATCTCCGGCAGACCACGGCACAACAGAGCTTCCAGCAGCCTCACACACACGCTCGCGCACACACACATCTACATACACACACATACATATATGCATGCATACATGCATACAAATATGTATACATATATATATATGTGTGTGTGTGTGCGTGAGTGTATATATATATATATATATATATATATATATGTAAATGCACATATACATACATACAATATATACATACACACATTTTTTTTTCGCTCTTGTAGTTTTTTTACTCGTAGTTTGCAAGATTCTTGAAGTGAATTCGTGTGTTGAAACAAGTTTTGTTGTCTTAGGAAGGTCATCACGCCAATAATAATAACACACACACTGGTTCAGTTCCACTTCTTTATTATTAGTCAATTGGCTTAGTAGTTATCCAACTAACTAATCTATTGTTTGTTTAACGTGTTGATTATACAATCAATCGGTTGCTTGGTTCGCCAAAGTTCTTTCGTCGCCGTTTGCAACCTTTTCAGTAACTCGTGATCTCTCAACTTATTTGGAAGACTGCTTCCGTCTGTCTGAGACTCAGACTTATGTGCGTGTGCGTCTGTGTGTGTCTGTGGATGCTTGTATGTGTGTGTGTATAGGTGTGTGTAGGTCAGAAGGTGGGGTTAAGGATAAGAAAGGTTTGTGTGTGTATGTGTACGTGTGTGTGCGTGGTTGTGTGTGTCCACCCGTGTGACTGCTTGTGTGTGTGTGTTTGTGTGTGCACTGGCTATTCGTGACCTCTTTTAGGGTTCACTCTTTTGTCTTTGTCATTTCACGATAAAAAACACTCTGCAATATTTTTCTTGTACTGGCTTTGTAAGTTTAGTTTTATTGCATTAATAACACTGTGTAACACAGTTTTTCTCCTTGCGTAGCAACTGTTATTTCCTATTTGCTTACCTCTAGAAAGTATGAAAAATGGCTATTTTTTTCAAACTTTGCTTTTGTTACATTTATTCAAACTCCAAAGAATGCGGCTCAGCACATGGCTCTGATGTTCCTCTACTCCTCTTGCTCATCGTCAGAGATGCATTTATTGTCAGCCACTAAGAGATATGCTCAAGTGGTTAAGATCAAGCGACTGACCAGTAAATCTGGTATTGAGCAGAATATTTGCTACAACAATATTTCTGAAATTCAGTAACTCAGCACTGAATCTGTTTGAAATGTAATGGAACATTGATGTCCAGGTCACAAAACTAAAGTTTGAAGGGAATAGTAGTCATTTCCTTTGATTTCTAGATAGAAACAAATAGGAAATAACACGTACTGACCAAAAACAAGCAAGCAGATAAATAAATGAATAAATAATAAATAATGAATAAGCAAAAAATTTTAAAAATTGTTACACGCCGATAGGCGTAGGAGTGGCTGTGTGGTAAGTAGCTTGCTTACCAACCACATGGTCCCGGGTTCAGACCTTGGGCAAGTGTCTTCTACTATAGCCTCGGGCCGACCAAAGCCTTGTGAGTGGATTTGGTAGACGGAAACTGAAAGAAGCCCGTTGTATATATGTATATATATATATATGTATGTGTGTATATGTTGTGTATCTGTTTGTCCCCCTCACCCCAACATCGCTTGACAACCGATGCTGGTATGTTTAGGTCCCCGTAACTTAACGGTTCGTCAAAAAGAGACCGATAGAATAAGTACTAGGCTTACAAAGAATAAGTCCTGGGGTCGATTTGATTCGACTAAAGGCGGTGCTCCAGCATGGCCACAGTCAAATTACTGAAACAAGTAAAAGAGAGCGTAATTAGCTTAAGCAACTTGTTCTGTGACCTTTTGATTTCTCGAGCAATTTGAGAAATTTTCAAGTGATAAATTTAGGTTTTGCCACAGTCCACCCCCGAAAAATATTGCCTGCTCATCTATTTAATAAACATCATGCTGTAATCTGAATCTTGAAACTATCGTCCTTTAGTGTACTGCAAAGCAGCGAAACACGAAGAATGGCAGTTATATAATTTGTGCTACTGTTAAACATGCAATGGATTTTCCCTTCTTTCATATCTTATTCCTTTTATTTCTTATAGCTTTACAATTGAATTCAGAAGTGGCGTTCAATTTGATGTATTATACAAATAATCAAATTATTATTTATATAACAACTTTGCCTGTCCACATAATTTCAAAACCTAATCTCATCCGAGCTGTTAGAAAGCGCTGGCTCCACAACCGAGTATGGCAAATCGACATAGACTGGATGTCTCTTGCTTTATTTTTCTTAGTCTTTCTTCCTCTTTCTTGCACTTTCTCCTACGCATTCATTCTTCATTCTCTTTCTCTTTGTCTTTATTTTTCGCTTGGTCACTGCTGCTACACAGATCTCCACGGTAAAGAAAGACGCAGTATATCTCGAGATAACCGAAGCGCACTTCATTAAAAATTAAATCCATCCGAACCAGTCGAGTGAGCTGACACCTAGATCGTAACCGGATTTCGTTATCTGGTAATCGAACATCAACAAATACAACGCATCTGAAATACTCTCTCTCTTTTACTCTTTTACCTGTTTCAGTCATTTGACTGCGGCCATGCTGGAGCACCGCCTTTAGTCGAGCAAATCACACACACAATCACACACAATCACACACACACATATATATACATATATACGACGGGCTTCTTTCAGTTTCCGCCTACCAAATCCACTCACAAGGCTTTGGTCGGCCCGAGGCTATAGTTGAAGACACTTGCCCAAGGTGCCACGCATTGGGACTGAACCCGGGACCATGTGGTTGGTAAGCAAGCTACTTACCACACAGCCACTCCTGCGCCTAAATGATTTTTTTTTAAAATCCGAAAGCTTGCACAACACAATTCATCAATAGCAACATATCCAGCATCAAGGTTCAGTCAACAGATATTAATTAAGTTAATTAAACTTAATTCCCCACCTGTCTGTCTATCTATCTATCTATCTATCTATCTATCTATCTATCTATCTATCTATCTATCTCTGTGTGTCTACACGCACACGCACGCACACACGCGCGAACGCGTACATGCACACAAGCACGCACATTTATGAAAAACAGACGACAAGCAATATCATTAATATTTCAGGAATTCATTCCCTACAGCTGTTTGAATAACCCACACATTTCATTAAAATTCTATACTTATTTAACGACATAAATATACAAGAGGATCACATTTTTCAAGGTTCCATCTCCATATACCTAAATGTCTACCTCTCTCTCTGTAACCTCGACTGTAAACACGATT
>NC_068986.1:45130982-45132604 GCF_001194135.2 Octopus bimaculoides
AAAATACATATAACTTATATGATATAACTTATACAATATATATATATATATAATATAACTTATATGATATTAGATCTGTACCCATCATAGCCTTAGGAATTCTGTACACTAATTTTAGCTTCTCAAGGATACATAAAATTTGTTGCTGTAACGCGTAGGGACATAAATACGAATGTTAAAAGGCTTCCAGTATTCTGCCGCCCTACTGAAGTCTTCTAAATCGAAAGAAAACTTTCGTTGGTATGAGTAATGTTGTGAATATAATTGCATTTCCTCCTGCGTCGGACCCTGTGATAATAGCCTCTGGGTTAAGAGGAATAAGCTTCTAAAGTATTTATCTTGTACCGCTGCGTAACTGCCCTCAATCTAAATTCTCCAACATCATTATTAGAGATCACTTTTTGTCTGAAGTCTCTGTGTCGAAAGAGCTGTATGTTATAAGGAAATATAAAAATTCTGTAGGGTAGTGAAACATTTCATTCTGCTCTATGACATTGTCTATCAATTTGTAGTTTTGACTATTCTTGGAGATGTCTGCATAGCCGCCAGTTGATGCTGTTCATTGCTGTTCAATGCAGTTATAACTCTTCTGAATAGCCTCTTATGTGTATAGTAATATACACATAATGATGGAATACCTTCGATATCAATTCCTCTACTGTCTAAACCAGTGGCTCTCAACCGGAGTCCATATGACACCTTGTGGTTCATATAAGATTTTGGGGGTCCATAGAAGCAAAATAGCAAATTGGAGATCCACTGTAATATTTTATGGCTTCATGAACAAATTTTGCTTTCGATGTATTTATTGCTAGAAACAGCTAGGTTTCTTTGAAATTTTACATAGTTCAGCCTACACAAGTGAATGTATGATAGACATAAGAATTTTGAAAGGAATCTCTATAAGATTAGTTTTTAAACATCGAATGACTATGGGGGTCCATTGATAAGAAATAGTTGAGAACCACTGGTCTAAACTATGGGCTTATGTATAAAGTGTGGTTTCTCGAAACCATTTTCTCTTGTTTCTTTTGACAGTATAAAGAATATCTCTGAGAAGAATGCTATAAAAATTCGAAGCCTTAGGGTGTAAAATGGGCATTAAAATTAATTTCCAACATGCCCATTTTCATTTCTTTCTGAGAAATCTGGTGGGTGTGAGTGAGGAGCAGGGAAAAGCTTTCATCAAGACGCGAAGGAAATGGAAAGAAGATATCAGGGAAGATGGAATGTCAATAAGATGGCCGCTACTGCTGGATATTGCATCGTGAATGTCTATCAAAAGCTCACAAACAAAAGAGTTGCTGGCGTAGTTTCCAAGTAAAAAAGAAGGTATTTTGAGGTACTGAACTTTAAAAAATTAATGGAACCCCTGTAAAAATCTTTTTTCTCATCTTTCAGTGGCAGTTGTGCCATTTTATTTTTCTAAATTATAGGCGCAGGAGTGGCTGTGTGGTAAGTAGCTTGCTTACCAACTACATGGTTCCGGGTCCATTCGCACTGCGTGGTCACCTTGGGCAAGTATCTTCCACTATAGCCTCGGGCCGACCAAAGCCTTGTGAGTGGATTTGGTAGACGGAAACTGAAAGAAGCCCGTCGTATATATGTATATATATATATAT
>NC_068986.1:45132685-45134253 GCF_001194135.2 Octopus bimaculoides
TGTGTGTGTGTGTGTGTGTGTGTTTGACCCCCCAACATCACTTGACAACCGATGGTGGTGTGTTTACGTCCCCGTAACAGAGCGGTTCGGCAAAAGCGACCGATAGAATAAGTACTAGGCTTCCAAAGAATAAGTCCTGGGGTCGATTTGCTCGACTAAAGGCGGTGCCCCAGCATGGCCGCAGTCAAATGACTGAAACAAGTAAAAGAGTAAAGAGTAAAGAGAGAGTAAACTACCAAATTCATTTTTCAAATTTCATTTTGTCTTTTCATATGTGAATTTACCTACAAATTATGGTAGATGTGATCATTAAATTGTGAGAAAATCTTAGGTAATGGGAAAGAGCTATTTTGATATTTCGAATTAGCACCACAAAAATATATAAAGTAAGAAACAAAAGTTCCATTTCGCAAACCTGTCTTATACTTATCATCTCCTCTTCCTTTCTTTCTTCCCCTCTCTCTCTCTGTATATGTATGTGCATATGTGTGTGTGTGTGTATATCTGCGTGCATATGAGTGCACGTGTATTTGTGTATTTGCGCACGCACGTGTATACACGGATATCGAATTTCAATAACTGACGTAACGTGTAGTGGTATCTCGAACTACAAAATGGTTTTGCTGCCGAATCTCTCCCTATTATTTTAGAAGAGGAAAGACACCATTACACACACGCACACACACACACACACACACACAAACGCCACAACGATATTTGAACATTTCCTTTGTTGACAATGACTATTTCCATCAACGTACATATTAAATCAATCAGCATCTATTTTAAAATCTTTTGTCTGTCCAACAACATGTATTTGCCATGTCTACTCTGTTGCAAGCATTTGAACATGGCTTCCGTTTCGAGGATTCCTTCCCTCCCATTAGTCTCAAAGGCCCAGTAACGGGTGATGGGTACTACCATTACTCTTGACTAAAAGGTAAATATACATCTACATTTATAGAAGAATGCACATACATGCAGTCACACATGTTTATAGTAGCGTAGCCACAGTGTGTGCCGCACGGCGCAGCACTTGAGTTTGATGCCCCCACTGGGCTCCCGAGCCTAAACTGGCCTATACAGTAGAACCCCAAAGTACCATCCTCATTAAAGTGTCACCCGCACGGACCGCTTCATTCGCCGTCCCTCTACTATACAACTGCACGCACACACACACACACACACACACACACACACACACACACACACACACACACACACACACATGAGGATGCATGGCCTAGTGGTTAGGGTGCTGCACTCATGATCTAGTGCACGTAATTTCAATTCTTGGACCGGATGATGTGTTGTGTTCTTGAGCAAAAAACTTCATCTCACGTTGCTCTTCGATATCTGACGCGCGATACACCGTGCAGCTATTCACACAACGTCCATTTGATGGCGAGAGTAAGCAAATGTGCGGCACGAACATTTGAGCACTACAGACAAATCATTTGTGCAGGTCGTTCGTCAAAAGCTGAACGTTCATACACCGTCTTCGACGAGAGAGTCCATCACACACACACACACACACACACACACACACACACATATATATATATGTA
>NC_068986.1:45134590-45137190 GCF_001194135.2 Octopus bimaculoides
GAGCATTTCGTATACATTCGTTGCTTTCTTCCCACGAATCTAATGCTCTTAGCTTAGTTTTTCCTTGGGGCTGGCCAGATTGGAGCAATCTCGAGTATAACCAGCCGAAATTGCAAAGATAATCTGGGACTCGATTGAGGATAGAAAACTCCGAATGACTGGTCCTTGTTTTCTTTGTATCGTCTGTCTGGATGTTTTGTTGCCCCTTTCTTGCATCACCTAAATGTCTGGATATTTTGCGTTCTTGTCCCATTTTGTATGGCGTACATACACTTTGGTCTCTCACACACACGCACACACACACACACACACACACACACACACACACACACACACACACACACACACACACACACACACACACATATATATATATATATGCAAAAGCAAATTAATCTAAGCTGCTTAATTATCAAAGAGGTGTTTTTAGCGCAGTTGTTGACCATATTTGCAACAAAATCAGTGAAACATTTTGTCTCGGTGTACCAAGGGCAACAAGAAAAACCTTAGTTGATAAACTTCGTGATTGTGCAAGAAAGAAAACATAGGATAATTTCAGCAGCAGTTGTATGTTTAAGTTTTACTGGCATTATTATTTCCCTACTTGGAGATAAAACAGTTCTCATTTAAGCTGCTATTGACTCGCACCTACAGAAACCTATAAGACTAGCAATAGAATAGGAGCTGCAGAAATGCGAAAGGGTGTTCGATGATAATTTGAAATGTCTGCACCTTGTCCCATAAAGATGCTTTTCTGGTTCTAGATCGGACGCTCAGCAATACCAGTGAATCAAATAAATATTTTTTCTTTTCTTTTCTTTCTTTCTTTCTTTCTTTCTTTCTTTTAAAGGAAGAACAATAAGCAGGAAACTTTCTTATGACACTTCCTGCTTTTCTAAAGTGGACAAAATATAATAAAATAAGACTGCTTGGTAGTCTCACATTTCTTAAGAAACTGCAACTAGCAACAAACATGAAGGTTATATTTCAACTATTGGTTTTTGCAAGATTGTTGGGACTTGAAGGAAGAGTACTTGATCAAAAGAAGGATAAATCCATGGTTGAGATTAAATTCTTGGTATCATCAACTAATAATCTCAAAAATGAATTCCTTTCCATTTAACAGAACTACCACAATCATAAGTGGCGTAGTGAAAGAGCTGTTCTTCCCCCAACTAACAAAACGACCAACATTGTCAATGAACAAATTATTCAACTATTGTACGGAGATGTATTTGTCTAAAAGTCTGTAAGTAACTGTTTTAGACTCCCCCCTCAAAAAACTGAACTATTCCGGCGAGTTTCTCAACAGCTTGGAACCACTTGATGTGCCATGTTACAAGCTATAAGCTCGAACAGAGAGTGAAGAGAATATGGCTCCCGAAGAACTATATTCTTTTCGTTCCCTTTGGTCCTCTTCATGAAAGGCTAAAAGTCATCACTAACCAGTATTACTTATCCTTATCCTTTGGTATCTAACAACTTACCAGGTTATTTGTGACCTTTCTGGTATTGAATTTTGTGGTATTTGTTTACAACCAAAAAATAATTTTTGTGCAATACTATCAACAGAGAAAGATATGTGAGTGTGCCTTTCTGAATCTGTGCTGAAAACTGAGATTCTTGTGAGAAAGAGCCAAGTTAATCAACCTTATTAAAGATGTAACATTAAATTAAATGCAGTTGATTTCTTACAAAAAAACCAATTTTTTACAAAAGCATTCCACCCGTCGAAATTTCGGGAGCGGAATAGTCAAATATGTTGATCCAAGTACCAGTCGCCGCTGGGCGACGCTGGTCGCACTTTTAAACTACTGTATAAGCCTATATAAAGTGTGAAGGCCCTGGGAAAGAAGTAAACTGATAAGCTGCCCCAGGATACACACATTAGTTACTCACTGTCCAGTTCTTCAGTGGTACTTTATTTTTATGGACGTCGGAGGGGGAGAAAGGTAAAGTTGACTGCAACAGGACTTGATCTTTTTAAATTAAATTAATACCAAAAAATGCAAGTTTATTGTTTGCATTATGATATGAAACCATTTTACACTATATTCTTCACATGGGGTACGCCATTAATGCTGAAAATAGTGAAGGGGTATTGGCAGAAGAAAATGTTTTAAGAACTCTTGCGTTTGGTAATATAGACCTACATACCCTTGAAAAGACAGGATGGTCACAGCTGAAGTGTCTCTCAACATAGGTCTGTATGCTCAGTATAGGTTTAAGGGCTACGTAATAGCAACAACAACAACAACGACAATCAGAGGCGTCTTAAGGCAGGGGCACATTGGGCAGTTTACTCGGGTCTTGGGGGCCAAATTCTGATCTATGTATCTGTGGCTTGCTGTCAATAGATAAATAATATATGCACTGATTTGTCCAGGGGTCTATAATACTGCTGAGATGGCCCTGACAACAAAAATAACAAAACTCTATGAAGGAACCATCGGGAGTGCCTTTGTGAAGTTGCTTAACCCGCTAGAAATAGCAGTCTAATCTATCCCATATCATATTAAAGTGTCTCAGAGAGGGGAAGAGAGTGATACAGCGAGCGAGTAAGCGAGAGAGAGAGAGAGAGAGAGAGAGAGAGAGAGAGA
>NC_068986.1:45137290-45138785 GCF_001194135.2 Octopus bimaculoides
GAGATGCGGAGAAAGAGAGAAAGAGAGAGAGAGAGAGAGAGAGAGAGGCAGACAGACAAATAGACACACAAAGTAGTTTTAAGTACACAATGCTTTCGGTAGATAGAATGATCACGGTTGGAACGCTTTGACCAGGGATGGCTTGGGGATGTTAATTAACTCTAGCGCTGCCAACACTACATCTGCAATTTTTTGCAGGTCAAAGAAACTACAACATTTAATGTGTTAATACTATTTTAGAAAATTCCGCACTGTATGTATAATAAAATCTAGATGTATTTTTCGAAGCATGTGTAACTTGTTCCTTATCGCATACATACGTACACACATGTACGCGGTCGTGCATATACAGATACGTGTACGTACATAGGCATACACAAACACTTCAATAAGCATACATGCATGCATACATACATTCAGACATGTCTGTCTATCTATCTATCTATCTATCTATCTATCTATCTATCTCATTACATACATACATAGTAGACACATGCATGCACACACACACATAACATATATACGTACATACATACATACATACATACATACATACATACATACATACATGCATACATACTTTGTGCTTTTTCGTGTCAGTAACATTTCTGACTTGCCGACCGTGACCTCTCAGATGATTATACAGTCCCGCTGCAGATCTGCATCGTTTGAGGCATAGGTGACAGACAAAAGTTGCAATTTACTCTGCGCTTCCAACTGGTTAGGTCTGTACCCGTCACGACTCTTCTAAGGCCATAGGACTTTCAGTAAATGAAACGACAGACAAAATGACCATTAAAGAGACATCTGTATGAAATTGGATTATTGTGACAAAACGCTACAAGTATAACTCTCATAGTTTCCGTGATTTGTACCTAGTAACTGGCCAAAGCGAGATGACCACAAATCACGTGAAAGCCCATATCTACCTACCTACCTACCTACCTACCTACCTACCTACCTACCTACCTACCTAAATACATACATAATATATACATACATGCATACATACATGCATGCATACATACATACATACATACATACTTACATGCATTCATACATACATGCATGCGTGAATGCATGTATGCATGTATCTCAGAGGTGTCGAGAAACTTCGAGTAGCATCAGACTCATGAACTTCGAACGAATAAATGATTCTAATATATATCTTGTTTGTTTACTATTATTCTGAGTGTATGCGCGGGTGCATGTGTACGCGTGTCTCTCTCTCTCTCTCTCTCTCTCTCTCTCTCTCTATCTATCTATTGTTTACCTGTACGTATATTCGTATTTGTATATATGGGGTTGTGTGCGTGTGTGCATGTGTGTGTGTGAGAATGGGGGTGGGTGCGTGCGTGTGTGCGCCTGTGTAGAGCAGTGAATTCTCGACGAATCGAATCGCCTTGTTTCTATTTTCCTGTGGTTCCACTCTAACTACCTGAGCCATAATCTACACTTCTCTATTTTTTTTAACATTAACTATTAATGACATTAT
>NC_068986.1:45139565-45140145 GCF_001194135.2 Octopus bimaculoides
ATATATATATATATATATATATATATATACGACGGGCTTCTTTCAGTTTCCGTCTACCAAATCCACTCACAAAGCTTTGGTCGGCCCGAGGCTATAGTAGAAGATACGTGTCCAAGGTGCCACGCAGTGGGACTGAACCTGGAACAATGTGATTGGGAACCAAGTTTCTTACCACACAGCCACTCCTGCGCCTTATGAATACACACAAACACACACACACACACATATGCATACAAACATACATGTATACATACATGCATACACAGACACATATAGATAGATAGATGGATAAATAGATGGATAGATAGATGGATAGATAGATAGATAGATAGATAAGGCGGAGAGCTAGCAAAATTGTTTGCTCGTCGAGTAAAATGCTTAGCAGCATTTCGTCTGTTCTGAGTTCAAATTTCACCGAAGTCGACAATGTTTTTCATCCTTTTGGGGTCGATAAAATAAGTACCAGTTGAGCAATAGGGTCGATGTTATCGACTTGCCCAGTTATTCCCCGAAAGTGATGGCCTTGTGCCAAACTTTGAAACCGATATATATAGGTATATATATATATGTATGTATGTAT
>NC_068986.1:45141288-45142381 GCF_001194135.2 Octopus bimaculoides
ATAGTAGAAGACACTTGCCCCCAAGGTGCCACGCAGTGGGACTGAACCCCGAACCATGTGGTTGGTTAGCAAGATATTTACCACACAGCCACTCCTGCGCCTATGTGTATGTGTGTGTGTGTGTGTGTGTGTATATATATATATATATATATATATACATATATATATATATATTTATTTATTTATTTATGGGTTTCAGCCAAGTGACTGTGGTCATGCTGGAGCACCACCGTGAGATATATATATATATATATATATATATATAATAAATCTCAGGGTATCAAAAAAGGTTTTAAAATTCTATTTGTTACCAGTGGTCTAGCGTGAAGAAAAAAAACTAGTCAATAGACTGTATATTATTCATATAAATACAGTGTACATTTAAACTCGTCAGAGAGATGTCCATAATAGGACATCTAACCTGCTAGAAGAAGCAGGAGTTTGACTGCTTCTTCTAGCGGGTTAATGTCCTATTATGAACATCTCTCTGATGTGTTTAAATGTACACTGTATATATATATATATATCATATATATATATATCATATATATATAACGGACTTCTATGTGTGTGTGTTCCTTCCCCTACTGATGGGGAGCAGTTGTTGGTTTGTTTACGTCTCCGTAACTTAGCAGTTTCGCAATCACGAGTGATGGAATAAGTAGCAGACTTTAAAACAAGGACTTAGGGTCAATTTGTTCGACTGATTCTTCAAGGTGTGTGACTGAAACATGTGCCACCCCACCATCCAAATAAATAAAAATAAAAAATTAGATAAAGAGATAAAAGATTATATGAAATATTAAAACTGCATTTAATGATTTCTATCGAGTCTAAGAAGTGGGGAAGAGTACTTGTGACCAGACGAGGAAAAGAGGTGAGTGAATCAGTCGTGGTTGAGTGAAGATGGCACTAGGTAAACCAGCTTCTTGAAGCCGAGACCATAGTAGTAACGGTATGTGCATGTGCGCGCGCGCGTTTGTATGCGCTTATATATATATATATATATATATATATATGGGAGAATGTACGAAAAGACAACAACAGACGAGGACAGGTGGTGTAAACAACAGTGCTTGAGTATATATATGTA
>NC_068986.1:45147161-45154295 GCF_001194135.2 Octopus bimaculoides
TTGTTTATTTTCAGATCATAAAAATGGAAAGCCAAGTTAAGAAAAACGAGCATTTTCGACACCTCCTTTTTGCTCCTAAGGCTCTAAGGCCGCAAAAGCTGCTCGCGACATTTGTGCGGAATATGGAGAGGTAGCCATAGCTGAAAGAACCGCTCGTGATTCGTATGCGAAATTCAAAAATGGAAATTTTGACCTCAAAAACGCACCTCGTTCTGGTCGTCCAGTTGAGTTTGATGGAGAGCGATTAAACCCACTTTTGCACGAAAATTCTCGTCAAACGACAAGGGAACTGGTAGAGAAAATGGAATGCTCCCACGCTGCTATAGAGAAGCATCTTCACTTGATGGGAAAGGTTCAGAAGTATGGAGCATGGGTTCCGCATGCTTTAAGTGACAACAACAAAAATCAACGAGTCACAATCTCCGCTGGTTTGCTTGCTCGTCACCGCTCAAGCAACGGACACAAGCAGCGATTTCTTTACCGAATCGTTACTGCCGACGAAAAATGGTGCCTGTACATCAATATGAAGCAGCGTAAGGAATGGCTTAGCCCCGGTAAACAAGCGACAACGCGCGTGAAACAAGATCTTCATTCGCGTAAAACGATGTTGAGCGTATCGTGGGATTAGGAAGGGATTATCCATTACGAATTGCTTGAACGGAACCAAACGGTTAACTCGAAACTCTATGTTCAACAGATGGAACGACTCAACACGGCTATTCAAGAGAAGAGACCTAATCAGCAGCATGGAGTTCTGCTGCACGACAACGCCCGCCCTCATATCGCCAATATGACCAAGAAAGCCATTCAAACGCATGGCGGGGAAGAGCTACCACACCCGTCGTACTCTCCTGATTTGGCACCAACAGATTTCCACCCCTTTCGATCTCTTTTAAATGCTATGCGCGGAGTTTCGTTCAATACTGATGCAGAATTGAGAGCTTGGTTGGATCAATTTTTCGAGTCGAAATCGGGTGATTTCTACCAACGAGGTATTGAAAATCTTGTTGAACGTTGGGAAGAAGTTGTAAACAACAAGGGTGAATACATTATTGATTAATTAGTTGTTATTTTTTATTAAACCTTTAAAAAAATTTAAATTAAAATAAAACGACAGGAATTTAGTTGCCAACCCAATGTTTTAGAAGTCGTTACTTGAACGAAAATTGTTAATTACTCACTGTCTCAATTATAACCATGAAGATATATATATATTAAGCTAAATAAGCTTGCTTGATTGACAGATAGACAAGCAGGCTTGAATGTTGAGTCGGCTGACATTTGGTAATAAACTGAAATAAACTGACAGATAAACAGTAACATCCAGCAAAATAATAGATAGATAGATAGATAGATAGATAGATAGATAGATGATAGATAGATAGATAGATAGATAGATAGATAGATAATGTGTGAAGGAGTAAGACTGATAAACTGCAAGTCAATAATTACGATAATTGGGAGACAGAGAGGAGAGAAAGAAAGAGAGAGAGAAAGAGAAAGAGAGAGAGAGAGAGAGAGAGAGAGAGAGAGAGAGAGAGAGAGAGAGAGACAGAGACAGAGACAGACAGGCAGATAGACAGGCAGACAGACAGACAGAGAATTCACTTTACTAACTGACCGTTCATCCTCATATTCACAGCCATATTTCCCCCTGACCTCTTTCTATGTATTTATTATATAGATATATGTATTATATTACCAACAGAAAGACCGCCCTCCGGGCGGTTTTCTGCTAGCCACTCGATAATATTTCAACATTTGATTCTCAATTCTAATAATTTTTATCATATTTCACGTCTAATTATTTCTTTGTATAATAGCGTTCACATGCTTAGTAAATATCGCTTTCATTATTCTATCAGTCATAACCTCTCTTTTTTAAAGAGTTAATTTGTTATATATATTTATCATTAATAATTGTTAGAACTTACATAGGTCTGCATAAATAGATAGATAGATAGACAGATGGAGGGAGGGATACACACAAAAGTCTGGTGCTGTGAGAACATGGGAATGACGTTTCCTTACTTTTTCAAATATACCCAAATTTAAAATGATCTAATTAAACGATATCATTAATTCGGCATGTGTTGAAATATGCCAAAACAATTTAATTCCTCACAAATATATGTTACTTTACACATAATTTATATGTTAGTTCTATTTACTGAAACTTGCTAGAAAGCATATTTTGCTTTAAACTAGTGTCTCCTTGTAGACACAATTGTCAGTTATCATACTGCTTCCATTTTTCTCAGCCAGTATTTTTACATTAGCCTTCTTTCGAACTCTAGATAATGCAACATACTGCTGACCACGTGAGAAAAGTTGTGTCGGAAGATATATTCCAGTTTGTTTAAAAGTCTGTCCCTGTGCCTTGTTGCACGTCAAGGCAAAAGCTGGCTTGACAGGAAATTGTTTGCGTGTAAATGTAAATGCAAACCCCATGTGATATTCTTGGGATTAGCAGAGTTAATCCTGCATAAGGACCAGAAGCAATCTCAGCCTCAGTAACGCGATCATGTAAACTGACAATGATGTTGTGTGTGCCATTGCAATGTCCATTAGTAGCATCTAAATTTCTCAGAAGCCTGATGCAGCATTCTTTCTTCAGTTTGAGAATATGTGGTGGAAACTCTGATAGTGTAAGTTTGTTGATGAACTCTATTGGGTACAGAGTTTCATTATCAACTGTATCTCAATTTCTGTATATTTTTAGCTCACCAGAGATCCTAGTCAGCAGAAAATCATTCACAAATTGTGCTGCTTTATTTGTTGGAGTAACGATTGTTCTATTTGCAAGCCACACAGGGTTTGTGAAGTTATTTTTGAGAGCAGCATATACAAAATCACATAGATCTGAAAGAGTACCACTTTCAAGGCAAAAGTCATTGGGTAGTTTGATTTTGAATTCCCCTAGGCTTTGTTCAACAGAAATGTTACCATTTCCTACATCAAGAAGGCAATTAGCAAACTCTCTTTCATCAGAATGACCTGTAAGAAGTCTTAGATTGGTTGTCAACCCCACCACTTCCACATGATCGCAAAGAAAAGATCTCTTTAGTTTTGTATCAACAATTTGTGATCTTACACCATTATTTTGAAGTAGAATATTCTCCTCTAGAGATGCCCAATCCAGTCGGTCATGTGTAAACGGACACAGAATCACGTCTACGTCTCCGTGCATATTCAGGCATCTATATCAGTCGCTTTGCTCTGGTTTCATCTGATTCAGTTGCCCGTCTTTCTCTCTGTCGTTGTGCCTTTGCTGCTAAATTTTCTTTTTCAGTCGCATATTATATATAAATGAAAACTCGTTAAAAACTATCTTTTTAGCGTGCTACAAATAGCAGCGATCACATAGTTATTACTGTAAGGCTTATAGCGTTCCAAGTAGCCATACCAACAAAATCACTTCTTCATTTAAAAAAAAAAAATTATACCGGTATATTAAAAAAAAATTCATTGAATGAATAGCATGCATTCATTCAACACAAAATCACTTAGAAATTATACTGGTATATCAAAAAATTTTCATTTTATCAAAAATATTCATTTAGTAAACTCCGGAAACTTATAATGCTCTTGAAATTGTGCCTCGTATCAAAGTTATATAGCTATTATTAAATTATCATTAATGAAATTGGAGGTGAGCGAGAATGAGAGACTTTTGCAAATAAAAGCTTAAAATGTTGCCTGCAACGAATTAATATTGTTTATTATAAAACATTAAAATCTACTCCGCAGTGAATGCAATGAATATTTAAATTTGCGAGAATTTGGAGTTAAAAAAATTCAATAAACTTCAGAAATCGAAATTATAGGAAATTTCTTAGAACATGAATTCATAAAAATATTTCCAGACGGCCAAGCTTTTAATATTGCTTTCTATTAGTACTTTTAGTAATTGTTACATACTTAATTAATAAGCAGCTTTCTCCATTATAGTACACACACACACACACACACACACACACACACACACACACACACACACACACACACACACACACACACACACACACACACACGCATACACAGAGGGTGGGATAGGTAAATTTTAGATTTTTAATCTAAAATTTTAGATTTTTAATTTCGCGCATGCACATTGTTTGTTTTTTACTTTGTCAGTTATACAGTATAGTAGGGTCAGTTGGCCACCGTCTGTGAGAAAAACAGCACCATGACGCAATTCACTCTGCCAGAAATTTGGAAACGAAATGCTGTACTGCTTGGCATTCGCGCCGGAAGCTCAATACGAACATTTCAGAGTGTTTTGGGCGTCAATCTGAGGACAGTGCAGAGGATTCGGTAAGAGTTGTATGAGTCTAATGGTGGTTACGAAGGTACGGAAGCTCGGAAAACTCACTCTGATCGCTCTGATAAGAAAGGAACTCCTGAATTTGTTGATGAGATCCAGGCCGTAATTGACAACGATCCCTCCAAGTCAATCAGGTCCATCATCAGGGGCATGAGAGTGTCTGAATTTCTTATCAGGCAGATAGTGCGAAAGGGCCAATTTTTATCCCAAGCCATCAAAGACAAGAGGAAATATCGCTTTTGAACAAACTCAAGCATCCTCTTCAACCGAACATGCTTTGATTTTTCTCAGATGAGAAAAAATTCTGCCAGGATCAGATGGTGAACACACAGAACAATCGTTGCCTTGCCGTGACCCCAAAGCATGTACCGAGAGTGATAAAAATCAAACATCCAGTCAGCATCATGATGATTGGAGTGATCACTAGTGATGGCGACGTTATGCATCCATTCATCTTTCCACACGGCCTCAGACTCAACACAGAGGCCTACATCAAGCGCCTGGAGGAGGTAGTGCTGCCCTGGATCAAGAGGGTGGATGCTGGAAGACCCTATGTCTAGCAACAGGACTCTGCACCATGCCACACAAGTAGGAGAATCCAGTCATGGCTGTCAGACAATTTCTGCAACCACATCACCTTAATATCTGGTCACCCAACTCTCCAGACTCCAACCCCCTTGATTATTATGTGTGGGGCGCAGTTGAGCGAGAGACCAACAAAACTCCTTGTAACACCAAAGATGAACTGAAGACAAGTATTATGGCAGCATTCACGAACTTAAACAAGGAGACCGTCCAGAAGAGTTGCAGGAAATTCCGAAGTCGTCTGGAGGCTGTGGTTGAAGCCAATGGCGATATTATTGAATAAATTTGCTCTTAGTATTTCAAGATATTTTAATGTAATTTTGGTAAATATATCTGTTAAAATGAGATGTCTGTTATTTTCATTTTTGCTTAATTTAGAGGAAAATTCATTCACCGCACCCTGTATATATACACACACATAGGCACAGACACACACGCTGACGCGCCCACACGCATTCACATTCATATACAGAATCGTATGTCTTCAATACAATTTTCCTGGATTAATCGTTAAATGCAATTTATTGCGCTTTCTAATACATGCTTATCAGAAAAAAGTATTTTTGGTATATTTTGAGACAGAATTGTTGTAATCGCTCTAATTGTAACTTAAGGTGTACTTACTGATGCAATAATATACATATACATCTAACCTCGTTTATTAAAAGGGGGTTGGTTTAAAAAGAATAATAATAAAATCAATGATAAATGAATCATCTTGCACTTTGTAAATGGAACGAATGGTAAATTCATTGACATCACAGTAGCTTCTGCCATCACATATTTTTCGATCATCTGCACCTTTTCCTGCAGAAAAGGCACCGTCTGTGTCGTTTGTTAGGACCAGACACCTTTGTATTTTTTTTTGTTCTCTGGTCTTATGTCGATGGGTACGTGTACATAAATCTGTATAAAAAATACGCAGCCTCGCAACACGGTCATGTAAATACAAGTGACAAATCAGTGCATACCCAGGTAGCTGAGAATTGTGGGTGGTGAGTGGCGCTTTTGCAGTTCCATTGGTAAAAGCTGCCCCGTGTTATCACAGATCAAACCAGGATAAAAGTAAAATGATCCACAATTGAGCATTCTGTGTTTTCCTGGATCAGTGATGAATGAATCAGTGATAAGCAAAGTTACACACACATATATATATATATATAAGGGAAATTCATTTCGACGAAGTTTCGCAGTTTGTTTATATCACATGACTTTATTGTCGCGCGCGCGCGTATATATATATATATAATCTGATTACATTTGAATTTTCTCTTATTTATTTTCTAGCTCACGAAGCTTGGGCTGTACCTATACGAAGACAACACGCTCACAGAATCCCAATTTGTCCTGGTAATTATACAATCTGTAACAAGCACCCAAGAACAAATCATGTAATGAAACCTCTCTCAGCTCTAGATCAGTGGATCAGAAGGCTTGTACCAATACTACCCAACATGCCCAAGACAGTGCCCAAAGCATCGTTGGTGTGATGGAATCTTCGACAGCCTAACACCTGAATAGCAGTCTAAGGGGAACTAGAAGATCATATAATGTTAGTGATCACATGACCATACAATTCTCCCGGGTCTTCATGGACATGAAATACCTACTCTTCATGATGTAGAAGTACGAAGTTCTGGCGCACCACACGTCCGATAGTAGAATCGGCCACTTTGAGATGTTAGGCGATGGCTCTCATCGACTGGCTTGGATTGTCATGGATGGATTGGAGGAACACGACCCTTCTGACGGACTCTGACTCTAAGAATTTTTCTTTATCTCAGTTATGGAAAATACGTCTCCATTATTAGAGATCCCCAGATATTTCCTGATTCTGATTATGAAGAACCCGGAAACATATAAAAAGCTGGTGATTTCCGAGTCGTTGTGGATGACACCTTTTCCTTTCCTGCATCTCGATTGGAGGCTGCCATATTAATGCAATCGACAGATTTGAAAAAGAAAGGATTAATAGTTAAAATTTGGCGTACAATATGCAAATTAATCTAGCTATTCTAAATAAGTTCTAGTCTCAGATTGATATAAATAGTGATTTGCTATGTTCCTAAGAAGTGAGGTGATAAATAGGTGTTTTCTGATAAATGGCCAAAACCCCATGAAATATATGATGGCAATCTCCGTTGCTTTCTTCCGTATGTACGAAGACAAAGAAGATGAATTCACATGTGTTTAGAGTTCCTTAAGAATTTACATTATGCTTGGTC
>NC_068986.1:45155006-45155405 GCF_001194135.2 Octopus bimaculoides
TCTGTGTGTGTGTATGTATGTATGTATGTATGTATGTATGTATGTATGTATGTATATGAAACTGAAATATATCAAAGTAATCTTATTTTTCTCCGCACAAAGAGAGTAACAAGATCAATTCACACCTGTTTAAGGTTCCACAACAAAAGTTCTATAAACAGAACTTGAAATTTATCTTAGGATTTCTAATACACGATGTATTATGAATAACTCTCTGCTAATTATTTAATCACGGCTCTAACAAATGTACAATATGCAAATTAATCTAGCTATTCTAAATAAGTTCTAGTCTCAGATTGATATAAATAGTGATTTGCTATGTTCCTAAGAAGTGAGGTGATAAATAGGTGTTTTCTGATAAATGGCCAAAACCCCATGAAATATATGATGGCAATCTCC
>NC_068986.1:45156153-45161662 GCF_001194135.2 Octopus bimaculoides
CTCTCTCTCTCTCTCTCTCTCTCTCTCTCTCTCTCTCTCTCTCTCTCTCTCTCTCTCTCACCCTCTCTTCTGTTTTTTACGTATTGTGTATCTGTAATAGCATTAAACTATCAAAAGGCTTCGGGACTATTTTAGCGTGAATCAACAGAAGTATCAGTAATCTACGCTGTGAAATGACCTGATCTGTCAACTGGAATCTCAGATGGTCTGTGACCTTTCATGACATGAATTTAATACCAGTTCTTACGTCTTTTGTTTTCACCCTTTTGATCCGAATGCTCTTGGCACATTTTCCCCACTAAATGCTGCTAAAAAAAATTCTGTAGATGTCATTTTGAAAGAGGAAACAGCAATTGCATTTTTACGGGTAAACAATCTTCTGGATACACCACAAGAAATAGACCCTTGCCTTCGATGTGGTACACCGCACGCTAAAGTGGCACCATTCATTTTTTTTTCTAAGATGGTAGGCTGTGATTTGAGGGGCTCTATTCCTAGCAAGTCACGCAGCCGTCGATAGAGAAATTAAGAGAAATCTTTCCAGTGCGTCCGTTCTAAGAGGTTTCGGAATCTGTAATTTCACGAGGAATTCAATATTCCCGCTACACATTCATCCGTACAAATCAACTGAAAACAATAACAGTAGCAACAGCGCAGAAACCCTCAAAGTAGCCTCTATGCGATCGTTCGTCTACTAGAAATAACAGCCAAATCTTCAAATTACTCCTCACTGTCTTAAATAAGGACGGATGCGTTGAAACAATATAGGCACTGATATGTAAATATAAAAGATGGTCACAGTTGGAACGGCATTTGATTATAGATTAGCTCGATCGATGTTAACCTGTATCTAAACACTTCGTAATTTTGTTGGGTGGAAACAACCTTCTGTGTCAGTTTCTGAAAAACAAAAATGAGCAATAGTCTTTCGAAATGAGGGAAAGGAAATTTCAGAAGAAAACACACGCGCGCGTGCACACACACTCGCGCGCGCGCACAGTACACAGAAGTAAAAAAAAAATACAAAACAACAATCTTCCTACTCTTGCGGCAGCTACTGCTGTTTCTGCTACATCTTCTGCTACTGTTATGGTCTTTGTTGTTGCAGACGATGTTCACAACTTATAAGTAGAAAATATTCTTTTGTGAATACCTCTAAAACAGGAGGGAAATTTTCTTTGAATTAAAGAACTGCCGACGTTATATACAGAATTGTTAAAAATATATATAAAAGACAGATGAAGTATATAACAAAACAATCGGCGAATCCTTTATTTCTCCAGTTCTGTTCTGTACTTCTATTTCAAAACTGCTTCTCTTCATTCATTCTTTCCCCTGTTTTTGTGTTTTTTCTTTCCATCAATGCATATTACTTTCCTTTCTTCCACAGAGCTTATTATATCAGTCGTTAAAAATAGTCCGAAATGTCTCCTATTGCATTTTACAACTTTTTCCTAATCCTTTATTCCAAATACACATTCATTCTACGAATAAAGGCGTAATCAGTTAATTACAAACACATTTCTTTGTTTTTCACAATGATTTTTTTGAAGATTAATTATACTACTACGACAAATATTTATAATGATAATTTTGGGGTACAAGTCCAAGAAAATAAAAGGGAGCAGTTATTTGATTACATCGATTCCTCTACCTACCCGGAACTTAATTTTATCGGCCTCAGAAAGATAAAAGGCAAAGGTAATCATGTTGGGATTTGAAGTAAGAATCTAAGATATCGCCAGGCATCTTATCTGACGGTCTAACGATTCCGTCAAAACGGTGTCCTAAATAATTAAGTCTTAAAGCGCAGGGCCAGAAATTTGAGGGAGATGTACATATATTAGATAGAATACATATAATAGAATAGAACATAAATAATTGAAACAAGACACTGCCCATGCCCAAAACGTACAAAGTTGTGCTTGTAAGTGAAGTGAATAAATATTAAAAATAAGGCTGCTAAGTTATAATAATAATAATAATAATAATAATAATAATAATAATAATAATAATAATAATGATAATCTTTTCTTTCATTGACCACGAGTGCCCAAGACATTGAGGGGTTTACATCGAAATCATCAATAACAGATAATAAAATGCTAATGAGAAAACATCTTCTGTAGTAGGTGGGGATTACTTAAAGTGAATTGAGGGGGAAAGTCTCGGATTACTCTGATGCAGCAAAGGCTCTCAAAAGTGCCTTCTTCTGGTTTCTGTTTACAGTCGCATAACCAGAGTAAGCTCATTTAATCTCGTCAGTCTTGACGCTTTCACCCACCTTTCGTAAAAACACACTGGAAAGAAGAGGCTTCCACTCTAACCTCACCCTCCACCTCAAGTGCTGGGAGTTTGAGGATGGCTTGGCCCAAGACGAAGGGTTCTGCTTTCTAACCTTTTAACCAAGTCCAACATACACCATTCTTCGCCATAGATAAGAGACAGAGGAAGACTAACTGGCCTTCCTTGTCAACGGAGGAGGTTGCGAAGATCTTTTCGACAGACTCAACTGAGAGTTGGCAGATGCATCCTAGACGTGACAGCAGCTATCGGACAAAATCCACATGTCAGCAACGCAGGAGCATCGAACCGATGTATGCACAACAGTTTCGCTGATAGTTTCATTCCCGCGACTAAGCTGCTTTGCCCAAACGGTTTGGGAGTTTAGGTCTACGCAAGTGCTCGTCTTTATTTCTTCCCTGTTTCTTTCCTCCATCCACGCTTGCTCCTCTTTGGTAGGCAACATCCTCTCCTCTCCAGCATGGACTAATTCCAACAGGGAGATGGAAGAAGCTCTATCACAGTGAAGAGAGTTGGGTTTTTCAGTTCCGGTTACAATGGAGGATAGACGGAAACAGAGAGTTCAGGCGCCACTTTCAACTCTCTCCTTGATCAATCTGATCAATTTTCAAGGTGTCGCCTACTTTCAGCTAGTACAAAATTCTCAGGTGACTCGATTGATTCCCTGCATGTGACCAACATCGAAGGGCTACTTAGTCTAGATGAATCCCGCATCTCCATCGCACTCAGAGTGGGAGCTGACGTCTGTAGGAAACTGAGATACCGCTGTGGTTGGCCCCTCGACCCCACAGGTCTTCACGGCTTGTCTTGCCGCCTAAATGCTGGTCGCTTCGCTCGTCACAACGAGCTAAACCTAATCATTAAGTGAGCCCTGGCTGGGATTAATATGCCCTCAGTTCTGAAGCCGTCGAGGTTATCCAGAAGTGATGGAAAGAGAGTAGATAGTCTTACCCTCTGTCCCTGGGTTAGAGATAGGTGCCTCATTTTCGATGCCACAGTCGGCGACTCCTTTGCTCCCTCCCACATCCTTGACGCTGCAGTTAATGGGAGGGTCACTGTTTCCGTAGCCGAACGGAAGAAAAACCCTGAAGTATCGGCACCTGACAGTGAATTGTCTCTTCTAATCTGTGACGCTTGAGACGTTCGAAAGGACTGGGTCACGGACCGCGAAGTTCATGTCAACGTAGGCAGCTCTCCTCACCGAGGTGTCAGGTGATGCTCGTGAGGCTTTCCCATCACCTGTGGTAATGCTGCGAGCGTGCTGGCTTGCTTCAGTAGATTCCGTTAAACCTTGTGGTGTACGACCAGTTGCTGTGATAATAAAAAAAAAATTCCTCACAAATGGTTTCAATACAGTTTTAACAGAAAGACTTGGAAGAATTAGATGAAAGTTCTCCGGTGATTATCTTTCATGTAAATAAATGTTTGTTTTAAGTTTCGTTGCTCCCCATGTATCTCAGACAGGTCCGACTTCTGGTTCTTCCGTGTCTGTAGAGCTTATCACAAACAAGGAATATCCACTACCACATTTTATAGCACTACCAGGCCAAGGACTTTTGGAAGTTGCTTAAAATCCCCGATCGGAAAATTCCTTTGGAAGAAAGTGCTTTAACATCCTCGCTTACGTGAAGAGTCGTTCCCAGGTCATCATTGCTCATACCCTCTACCAACCCTCTGTAGAATGAGAAGGTTGGCTTTCCAGTTACCGCATTGTCCATCTGGTAGAATGTATTTAGCACCAGGCTGAGCGTCCAACCTCGATCTGCATTTAACTCAGGACAGAAGTTCGATTAATGAGATGAGCTGCCGAAAAAAGCATCACAAGGATGGGTTGTTTATTGTCACAAGAGCGCCAAATGAAAGACATTACAAATTGCAGAAGTTCGTCTTTACATTCTGAGTTCAAATTCCACCGAGGTTGACTTTACCTTTCATCCTTTCGGAGCCGATAAAATAAGTACCTGTTGATATAATCGATTTGCTACCCTTCCCAAAATTGGTGGCTTTGAGCCAAAAATGAAAGCCAATATTATACAACGTAGTGAGAAGGACGGTTACCTAGAGCTGATCAGGGAAACCCATGGATTCTAGATTACTATGACTACAAAGTATAAGTTTCTTTCCCAGTCTTAGTCCCTGGCCTGCAGCTGCATGCTCAACCAATACCATTGAGCGACGCATAACTTGTCATTCTCACTCATCTAATTATTCCAAAACAATAAATAAGCCTTTACGAGCCAAAGAATGAGACTGCTAGAAATAGTAGCCAAATTTCCCTAAAATCAATTCTTACTTTTAAAAAAATGATAGGAGACATGTTGGTTAATGTGGTCCTGGATTCCTTGCACTTGAAGAAGGACAAGATGGTCTTTACTCGAATCCCTTTGATTAGAGGTCAACATGATCAAAGCCGAATTGGGGATAAACAGCAACAACATCAGCGATAAAACCCTAATGATTTCCAATATAAACACATGATTACAAATTTTGTGGGAAAGAACAGGCGATTCAATTAGCTCCTGTGCTTCATTGGTATTTATTTTATCGACTCCGAAATGATAGAATGCATAGTAAACATCAACAGGATTTGAACTCAGAATGTTAAGGCTCATGATTGAATATCGCAATTCATTTTGTTCGTACCCAACGAATTCTGTATTTGAATATCATATCTTCTCATTTCTCATCCCTACGGAGCTATTTTTCCAAATCACAAGCATTCTCCGTGGGCTAACGCGTATCTCTGATTTTTCGTTGTGTTAGTTGTATGAGAACAAAATATCTTTCTGGATGGTACACTAGGTCTATCGGAGATAGCTTTTCTCACTGAAGTAATTGAACTTAAAATTGCAAGACAATGAAGCCCTCATCAATTAATTCTACTGCACTGTCGCTGGTTACAGTAGTGAAGTACACCGCCCATACATTTGCCCGCTCATAGCTAATTCACTTCAGCACAGACGCATATTAACATCACTGATGAGATACACTGTTTTCCTAATAACTTGACCACCCTTGAGCCAACGAAGAGCGGAATGACCCGATTGAACGTGGTTGTTTGGATATTGGCAACAGTACTTTTTGGCACTAGAGGCAAACGCACGCGCACACTTCATTCAAGTGCGCTCCGATAGCTAGATAGAAAGACTGTTATACACACACACACACACACACACACACACACACACACACACACACACACACA
>NC_068986.1:45163434-45165231 GCF_001194135.2 Octopus bimaculoides
ATATATATATGTGTGTGTGTGTGTGTGTGTGTGTGTGTGTGTGTGTGTGTGTGTGTGTGTGTGTGTGTGTGTATGTACATGTCGTAATAAAATATTGCTGTTGGACACTCAAGACATGACCGAATAAACAATGTAACGTCTGCAAAACTATACGAATCGGCGGCGTAAGTGGAATTGAATTGGCTTCAACCGAGAATTGAAATCGCGTCGCAGACAAAGCTTACATCTGTTTATTTATTTGTATATTTATTTATTTATTTTATTTTTAATCTACGGCGCTAGTAACAAGTAGAATGACACATCTCATTGAGCTGTTGCCGCCTGCACCGGTAATACGTCGCATAGCAACGAGTAGAGAAGCGGAAAACAGAAGGCTGGTAAATAGAACCGACTCTTGTAGAAGAGTTAGTCTGGTTGGTTGCTGCTAAAGAATGGGATAGCTCAATACACTGCATCTTAGTCTCTGGGGAGATTCTCTCTGACAATCTCTTCTCTTCCTCCTTCCTTCTTTCTCTCACTCTGCTGAGATTTTACTGCTATGTAATTTATTCATAAGCTGTCTCTCTTCTGGGCTGCTGTAACTGCTACCTTTACTGCCGCTGCTGCTATTACTACCACTGCTACAACCGCCGCCGCCGCCGCCGCCACCACTACCACTACTACTACTACTACTACTACTACTACTACTACTACTACTACTACTACTACTACTACTACTACTACTACTACTCTGCAGTTGCCGCTGTTCCTGCTACGACTGCTGCTGCTACTTCTGCAGTACTACCAAAATGTCAATCACTAGTTATGGTGATTATGAAAATCAATAACCACGTTACAAGTGAAAAAAAACCAAAACAAAAAACAACAAAAACAAAACAAAAAACAAACAAGCAATAAGACTACTGTTGATAAACATGGCTATTTCTATTACAACTATTAATCGTTATCAACACCTTTTAACAGTTATTGTTAGATGTATTTTCGTGTCATAACATAACATTATTGCTAATGACGTTACTGGGAAACATCCAAAGTACAACATTCGTATTCTCATTTGCATTCTTTATATTTCAGAATTAATTATCTTTTCTGATTATTTACTTCTTATCCCTTAATATTTCCTTATCTAAAAATGATCGAAGGATTTTCGTTTCCCATGTGGTTAAAAACCTAATTTAGAAGAAAAGAATAATAAAAATAAAAATAAAGGAAAAAAGTAGATTTTTTTAGGGTGGTGGGGTGGGGTCTCATGTGAAATACCGATTTCTGATTGTAAATAATTTCTTTTCAGATCAATCACAATTCCCAATAAATTTTTTTTATATATAATTTTTCTTCATGTGTGTGTGTGTGTGTGTGTGTGTGTGTGTGTGTGTGTGTGTGTGTATGTGACAGAACCTACCCGAAATAGACACCAATATCTAAGCGCTATCTAAGCTTATTAAAATTACTTATGAAGGAAAACCAAACCAACCAATGCCAATGTAAGAGATTCCCACAAACTATGAATCTACAGGCACTTTCTACTTTACAAGAATGAAGGACAACTCAGAATAAAGAGATTCAGATATAAGAAATTCACAATCAAGCATAACAAATGTGTATTTCCATCATCAGTTGTCAAACAGATATCACTATCGTTTCGACACCTAGGCAGTACCATTCAAACTGGCAGTGTCAACAGTGTTAAAAATATAAACGTTGCTTGGGAATCCACCAGTTTAGTATTTTATTACTACAAGTAACTGCATCAAAGTATATATATATATGTGTGTGTGTGTATATATATATATATAT
>NC_068986.1:45165364-45173933 GCF_001194135.2 Octopus bimaculoides
TATGCTATGTAGGCAGTGCTTGAAGATTGCACTGAGACACCAGACATGTTAAAAAATACTGCCTGACATGCTTTCATCGCATGAGACTAATAGTAGCATATGAAACCATATTTTGTGTTTATTAAATAATACACACACATACATACATGTTATGTCTCTTTTACTCTCCGTCTACTAAATCCACTCACAAGGCTTTGGTCGGCTCGGTGCTATAAGAAAAGATACTTGCTCAAGGTGACACGTAAAACCGCACATTCATGCTTGCGCCTATTGACAGAAACTGAAAGAAGCCTGTCATATGCATATATGTTTATATCTACGTGCGTGTGCGTTTTTGTGTTTGTGTTTATCCCCCCTCACTTCTTGATAACTGGTTTGTTTACATCTCCGTACATGAGTGGTTCAGCAAAAGAGACCGATATATTAAGAAACAGGCTTAAAAAGTAAGTACTATGGTTGATTCGTTCGACTAAAATACTCCTTCAAGGCGTTGCTCCTGCATGGTCACAGTCCAATGAGTGAAACTAGTAAAAGATAATATTTGATCTTGAAACTGAAAGTGTGGGGATAGAGACACAAAAGGTAAAAACCACGAAGTAGATTACTAGAAAATGTAAATTTTTCTCTGTTCATTTCTTGAAAATAATAATAAAATAATAATAATAAATACGTTTTTTTTAAACCTGAAGTTTAGTTTAGAATGCTATATTCCTTTTCATGCTTTTGATTTCTCATTAACGAATTTATCTGACCGTGTAATGAAGTCATTGATTATATAAATAAACTAAAATTTGCAGATATATCTTATCAAATTGAAATTTAGAGAAGCTCTAAATTTCTCGTGTTTAAAAAGCATATAGATGAATAATCATACCGAGATCATGTAAATCAGTCCACTACACTCACCCTGTCATAATACCGCTACGTATATATCTATCGAGTATCCAACAGAGCATTTGAGATGGAAGCAAGATGTAGATTCAAGTATCAGCTTAACGAATATTTGATTCTAAAGATACAGTCTTTTGAAATTTCTTGCACACTTATTTGATGTAAGATCTTGGAGCTCAAATATTTTTATGGTTTTTAACGAGTGCGTAATTTTGCCCCACTTTATCACCAACAAAGACTCGTGGTTAGACTCGAGAGCTTTAAGGATTTTGAAAAAGAAAAAAAAAAATAAACAGAGAAGGCAATATAGCCAAAAGATGCTTTGAGGAGAAGCAGAAAGACGAATTAGATTTGTTCCAGAAGTAATCTGTACTGTTCTCCATACTATGTCGTTCTAGAGGTTCATGGTTTGTCATTCTGACTAATGCATGTTATTGTATAAATATATGTAAAAAAAAAAAAGGTGAAAACCTAAAGTGCTTCTGACTGGAATGTGGATTTGGAATCGAAATGAACATATATTGGAAATTCGCAGATTAAGAACCATATAATTAGGTTGACATGCAATGCAACAGCAATCAGATTCTTTGCGTGGAATAGTTATTGCAGACCGTGAAGAACACGTCAACTTCAAGAGTAATTCGTGAATTGTTTAATCGATATTTGAACGCATTGAATTAATGTAAGCTTTCATAAGTACATTTTAGGTTTTCCCCATCATCCACCATGCATTCTAAAATGTAAATAGACAAATTGAGTAAAATGTTTGAGCTATACGGTTTATGTTTTCTATGAGACAATATTATAATTTCTCAACTGCTTCCAAATGATTTTGGCTCAGTTTTGATAAAATAACTTTATATTTCCGGACAATTTAGGCTGGATTATTTAAAATATCAAACCATAACTGGATATTGTTAATGACACTGCTGTGTCAATGAACGGCTCAGTTAAAATAGGAAAGTCTCTATATGATCACTTGACCTCCGAGCATCTGGCATTTGGAATCTCAAGACACTCTATTCTGTTAGTCTGCCTATTTACATTTTAAGGTGCCCAGAGGATGATAGAAGGAAGTCAAAAAAGAAAAAATAATGTTCTCATGCAGGCCTATACAATATTAGACTCATAGAATACACGCACATGTACTCTGTGTGTGTATCTATGTGTGGGATTAATTGTTTGCACTGTAATATTTTGTTTTCGTAAATACAATATATCTATTTTCTCATTGATGCTTATTTTTCTCACAAGTCGGACATGTTATTTTCATGTTCTTGGTCAGCACAAACAATAGGTAGATATTTTTTGAAAATTTTTTTGCTTTCTGCAATCCAGAATAATACTTTTTGAATTAGTGCTTCAAGAAATGAGCAACCTTCATTCATGATCAGATGAGAGCATAACACTACTGATGGGTTACATATAGAAACGCAATATACATATGATATTTATACAAATGAGTGTATTCTTATATATATATATATATATATATATATATATATATATATATAATTGTTTTGACCACCCCAAGGTGACTAATTACACATGTCTATAGACATGTATGTTAACAGAGATCTAGCCATATAATGATATGTAATGTATATTATATAACAAAACATAATGCGTGAATAACCACCAAGAGTTGTTGAAACAATTGTGAACCATGAAATAAAAATATCATTATCTCCAATCTTCATTTTTCATATTCTATTTTTATACAAAACATCGATTTCCACGGGGGTGGAGAGAATTCTTCTTTTGTAATTTTCAGGTAGTCGCCTTCTGTGTGAGTACTTCCCGAGTTAAACATCTGGATTATGTTATCCCTACCAACCAACTATATGTATGTGTGTGTATACACACTCACACACACGAGATTGTGCACTCATTTATTCTTGTTGTAGTTATTTGTTATTGTTGCTGCCGTATAGGGGGACTTGTTATTTATAAGGTGTTGGTGGTGTAATCTCAATCATTTCTAAAAGAAAATAGTCCTTTAAACAAATATTCAATCCTCAATCTACCTGTCGCTGTCTCGTATTTATCCAATTTATTCCGTTTAAAACTTGAAACTTTCACAGTTTCTTGTCCAATCCTACCCCTTAGCTACCCATTGTTCTTTTTCTTCCGATCGAACCATTTCATTAAAATGAGAAATTGTGATTATAATCGTTGCTTAATAACATTTCGAGTCTGATCGAGTATGACATGTCATCAAAAGACTTCTAGCCGTGACCGATCTCTAATTTTACTATTTATAGAGGACCCAGAACAACTTTATCGAATGTCTTTGTCACTAAAAAAAATAAAATAAAAGTGGGGTTCTTGAAGATTTGCTGCTACTACGAACAAGCCTAGCGTGTTGCCACATGTTTAAAAGCCCCCTCGTTAGCTTTGCTGGCAGTGACGATCTTCATTGAGAAAGTTGAGATACGGAAATGGAAAAGTGGAGAGAGAGCATCGGTCTAAGTAAGTCATGCGCAAACTGCAGGCAGCAGTTTTCTTTCTGGGTGGAAAGTCTTACAAAAAATTACCTTTGAATTATTTTAGTGCTACGGCTCGCCTGGTGATGAACCGAGTCTTATGCGGCTTGTCTCGAAAACAGTTGCCCATGTTTGGTCTAAGTTAATGCTTTATTGTGCTTCATGTTGACTGTTCGTGTTCTAAGCGCAAATACCACCATATTGTCAGCCCTCCAGTAATTGTATTGCACTTGATTTTACAACATGATCCTTCTTTATATGTTCGTGCCAATGTAAACAAAACAAAAAGAAAAAATGACATTAATGATGAAGAAACAATTATTGGTTACCTACCATCGAATTTATGTATGTATGTATATATGTTTGTATATATTTACGCACTTGAATTTATAAACAAAAAAGAGATGTGTAAAAAAAATCAATACTTGCAGTAGAGTTTATCGTTTATCTAAAACTGACGCTTCACTCCGTTGCTTTTTCGAGTTTCCTGATTTACGGCACAGCGCACGCACACACACACACACACACACACACACACACACACACACACACACACACACACACACACACACACACATTCGAGAGTTCTACCGAAAGTAATGCAAAAGAGGACAACTTTTTATTAACTTAACGCAGGTCGTTCAAATTTCACATATTGTGATGAAGACTACTCAGCATAATCTTCATCACAAGCGATGCATTTGCGTAAAAAGAAATTTCGGTTTTGTACTGTGATATGCCCTTCTTCATAACCAACTTCACATCGTTTGTATCATCAAGTCATTGTTCTTGGAGACTGTCAGCACCAGATCCGAGTTATACGATGAATTGGGGTAGGGGTGTCATCGGGCGATCTAATTTGACGATTATCTGCTTTATTGCCAAACGATGTGTGTCATGTTTTGTCATGGTGTAATGTATATCGTTTTCACAGTCTTGTTCGATATTTTCTCTCTAAAGACTTCTCTCCGTTTTTTTTAATGTCTCAATGTACCGCTTCGCTATTCACAGTACAGTCATCTTTCAAAACACCAAGGAGATTAACAGCTTTGTAATTCCCCAAATCAGTCACCATGGTTTTCTATGGCTCTTGAACATTTTAACCCATTTAGATGTGACGCCATTTCTTGGACTGAGCCTTCGTTTCCGGATCATGAAGATACGACCAAGTTTGATCCCCTACTACCGGATCGAAAAAAAATGTGTTTTCATTGGCTTCAAACACTTCCAATAAACCAGTGCAGGCTCCCATGCTTCTTCTTCAAATCGCATGTCAACTACAGAGGTTCCCACTTTGTACATACTTTCCAATACCTAAAATCTTCCACCCGATTCTGTAATGCATTGTGACCACAGTCCTAGTTGTGCAACAAGCCCTCGGATTATGATTGGCCTGTCTACGAGAATCAATTCGTCCACTAGCAGACGATTCGTGTCAGTGGTTACAGTTTTATGGCCTTCTAATGCTGGTTTCCCCTTCTTTAACTTCTTTATTCATCCGTGCACATTCTCTTGTCAATGGTATCATCTCCATAAATAAGCTGCAGCCTTCTGTGGATGCTAGATGACCTGCATCTCCTTTTCGTCAAGAACTCAATGATGGCATGTTGCTTCCTCAAAGAAGAACAAGAAGAGAAGTAGCTATAGAGAAATTGTTACTCACGTGCATTTCGAACGATATATGTTAGTTAATAAACAAATTTTGAACCACTTTTACGTTACTCTCGGTATAATTCTCTAATGTATGTGTATATATACATACGTACGTGCACGCATACACACACATATATGTATGTGTGCATGTATATATATGTTTATATATATATATATATATATATATATATATATATATATATATATATATATATATATATATATATATATATATATACATATATATATATATATACATATATCATATATATATATATATATACATACATATACATACATACATATATATTATATATATATATACATACATACATGCGTACATATATACACATATGCATACATGCATATATACATATATGCATACATACATACATACATACATACATACATACATACATATATATGTATGTATATATATACACACACATATACACATATGTATATACATATAAATACTTATCTTGGCTTCGCTTCGCTGACGAAGATTAGGAAGGTTGTTGTCCACGTCGTCTGCACGCTGGTTCGTGGTTGATAAGGCCAATGTGGTATCGACATATCGGATTGTAGTGATGACAGGGGTATGGTTGTCCAGGGTCTGATGATGCAGCTGCATTGTTCTTCGCCTCTGACGTTTGTCTTCGAGAGATGCACTGCGAGAGATCTCAAAGGAGGAAATAACATCGCTGACGGTATGGCGCAAAGCGATGCAGTCAGCTGTTAGAGTGGACCACTCACGATAATCAATGTCACAAACACTAAGGGACTGCCTAGCAGTCCTTGTAACGCTCTCTTGTTGCCCCCCCCCCACCAGTTGCAGTGGCCGGTAGTAAACTCACGGTACATGATGATCTGGGGTAGGCAGTGGTCTTTGATCCTGTCAACGTGACCTGCCCAACGCAGTCGTGTCTTAAGTAAAATGGTTTCCAGGCTGGTGACCTCTGCTCGCTCGAGGACTGCAGTGTTGGTGATGTAGTCGCTCCAGTAAATGTTGAGGAGGCAGCGTTGGTGAAAATGTTCAAGGAGTATGAGATGATAGCAGTGGGATCAAAGCAGGGTGTGATACGCTGCTCTTTCTGTGTGTGCGACAAGTGTGGCATCATCTGCGACGAGAAGGTCCTGGATCAGTTCCTCTTGAGTCTTGTGTGCCTGTTGGCGCCCGAGGTTGAAAAGACAGCCCTCCAGACGGTACCTGATGTAAACGCCGTCTTCAGCATTGAGGTCTGCACTGGCCTTCTTGAGCATCATGCTGAAGAAGATGCTGAAGAGAGTTGGTATCAGGACATGGCCTTGCTTCACGCTGTTGTTGATGGAGAATGGCTCTGATATGTCGCTGTTCAGGCGGAATTGTCCTTGTTGGTTTTCTTGAAGCTGGATGATCATGGTAAGGAACCTTAGGAGGATTTTCCACGGACCTTTTCTGATAACAGTGTCGAACGCTTTTGTCAGATCGTCAAATATTGCATAAAATGCTTTGTTTTTGTTCCCGGCACTTTTCTCTGTTATGCCCATGTTGGCTCTGAAACGACATTGGCTTTCTGGGGGATGATTTTTTGGCGATGGACAGAACAAATCTTTTGAGGAGTAATCTTTCTAGAACTTTTCCTGCAGTGGAAAGCAGGGTGATCCCCCGGTAGTTTGAGCAGTCTGACATTTCCCCTTTGTTTTTGTACAGTGTAATGATGACAGCATCGCAGGGATCTCGTGGCAGCTTGCTCTGTTCCCAGCATGCAACGAGGAGCTCGTGGAGTTTAGTATGTAGTACACAACCCCCATGCTTCCATATCTATGGTGGTATGCCATCGACTCCTGCTGCATTTCTACTCTCCAGCCGGTCTATGGCAACTCTGGTCTCCTCTAGGGCTGGAGGCTCATCTAGTTCCATTCTGACTGGCTGCTGCTGGATGTGGAGGATTGCGTTTACCTGAATAACTCGGTTTACACTGAAATGGGCCTGAAAGTATTCAGACCAGAGGTTGAGGATGGATGCTATGTCTGTGAGAAGCAACTGGCCGTCTGAGCTGCGCAGGAAACTCCGGACTTGATGTCTTGGGCCGTAAACTACCTTGAGAACTTCGTAGAACCCTACGTAGTCGCCAGTATCAGTGCACAGCTGGGTTCTCTGTGCGAGGTTAGTCTACCACTCATTCTGAACTTCACGGAGTTTGCGCTGCAAAAAGCTGCAGGCTTGGCGAAAGACCGCTTTCTTCTCTGGGCAGGACGGTTGTGTCAGGTGTGCTTGGTGGGCAGACCTCTTTTTTAGTAAGTCAGTACATCGTTTTTGTCAAACCAATCCTTGTTCTTTTTCTTCGTAAACCCAAGGATTTCTGCATAGGTCTGTAGGATGTTGGTTTTCAGTTGTTCCCATAGGATTTCTGGAGAGGGATCTGAGGGGCAATTGAATTGATCATTTAAAATCGTGTGATTGATCCTCGTTCACGTCATATTTTTTATATACATGGTAATCTTCATTCAAACCTATGCTGTAAGCTTTGTTTAATTGATAAATTATTTACGTTATTTCAACAGATTAACCCTCTACATGTCCCTTGTATTACATGTGATGCACAGGACATGTTTCTCTGACATCCACGAATCATATATGATACACGTTCCCAATTTTCAACAAGTAGAGTAACTTGGGACTTTCGAAAGAAAAGCTTTATGTTACTCAGAACGTATAAAATAAGGGCTAACAAATGTCTGTGAAGCAAGCATGGACATTAAAGTCAAACTTAAGAAACGTTTTAGGGCAGGCAATGGGTTAAATGATCGACCAGAATTACTTGTTTACAACATTCCTCAAAATACTTAGTTTCGAATTCTTTATCTCCAAATAGCTGGGTAGAGCTGCCATAGCCACAAAACCTAGAATGTCTTTTTATTTCTTCTTTAAAAAATATCTAAATACCATATATTAAAGACACTTGTTTCAATTTCTCTGTTATTAGATTTTTAAACACCATTTATTACAGTCATTTAAAAATATATATCTATATCTCATAGCTAACCACCTACACTTTTTTCTGCAAAATAGGGGTAGTTTATCCTGTTCAGGCTATATTATTAGCATTATCCTGCAATTGAGAATTTAAAATCACTTCTTTTACTTTCTAAGACATCTCAACACTTCTAAGAGCAAACTTCGTTTGTTTGTTTACGTTTGTCGTAATTTGAATTTAACATATCTATATCTATATTTTCGTTTATATATATATATATATATGTATTTGTGCCGATCTGTGTGTGTGTGTGTGTGTGTACGTCATAAGAATTATAGATTTTTGAGAGAACATGAAATAATTCTTTTTTGGAACAGCAGGTCTCGAAGCAGATAATGAAGTTATAAATAATAACATGTAAAGCCTGAGTTGAAAACTCCTTTTAGATAGAAAAAGTCGAAGGCGGCCAATGGTATTCGAACCCACATCTCCTGTAGACATAAGGTGCGGATTTGATATTTTCTATCCCAAAAAGATTTTCAACTCAGTATTTACTTGCTGTTATATTATGCATATATA
>NC_068986.1:45175129-45175408 GCF_001194135.2 Octopus bimaculoides
GAGAGAGAGGGGGGAAGAGGAAGAGAGGAAAAGAGAGAGAGGGAGAGAGAGAGGGAGAGGGAGAGAGAGAGAGAGAGAGAGAGAGAAGAGACAGATAGATAGATAGATAGAAAGATAGATAGACAGAGAGAGAGACAGAGACAGAGACAGAGATAAACAGACAGAGAGAGACAGAGAGACAGTGTGACAGAGATGAAATGGAGAAAAAGAGAAAGAGAGAGAGAGGAAGAGAGTGAGGGGGGGAGAGAGAGAAGAGATAGATAGATAGATAGATATATA
>NC_068986.1:45176197-45177491 GCF_001194135.2 Octopus bimaculoides
AGAGAGAGAGAGAGAGATAGACAGATAGATAGATAGATAGAAAGAAAGAAAGAAAGAAAGGCGGTGTGCTGGCAGAATTGTTAGCACGCCGGACAAAATGCTTAGTGGTATTTCGTTGGCTGCTGCGGTCTGAGTTCAAATTCTACCGAGGTCGACTTAGCTTTTCATCCTTTCGGGGTCGATTAAATAAGTACCAGTTAAGCACTGGGGTCGATGTAATCAACTTAATCCCTTTGTCTGTCCTTGTTTGTCCCCTCTATGTTTAGCCCCTTGTGGGCAAGAAAGAAATAAGATAGATAGATATAGATAGACAGATAGGCAGATAGATGGATATATATTGTGGCTGGGGAGAGTATACACACACACACACACATATATATACTTTCATTTGTTCCAGTCATTTAACTGCGGTCATGCTGGAGCACCGCCTTTAGTCGAGCAAATCGACCCCAGGACTTATTATTTGTAAGCCAAGTTACTTATTCTATCGATCTCTTTTTCCGAACAGCTAAGTTACGGGGACGTAAACACACCAACTTCGGTTGACAAGCGATGGTGGGGGACAAACACAGACACACAAACATACATACATACATACACACACACACACGACAGGCTTCTTTCAGTTTCCGTCTACCAAATCCACTCACAAGGCTTTGGTCGGTTCGAGGCTATAGAAGACACTTGCCCAAGGTGGCACGCAGTGAGACTGAACCCAGAACCATGTGGTTGGGGAGCGAGCTTCCTACCACACAGCCACGCCTGTGATATATACGAAATATATATATATATATATGCTGGTGTGCATACGTCCCCGTAATCTAGTGGTTCGGCGAAAGCGACCGATAGAATAAGTACTAGGCTTACAAAAAATAAGTCTTGGTGTTGATTTGTTCGACTAGAGGCGATGCTCCAGTATGGCCGCAATCAAATGATTGAAACAAATAAAATAAAAGAATAGAAGAATACCGTATATGCTGATATCCCCTCCGGTCCTGACTGACCATGAGATTGCACCTAGAAAGTTACCCTCCCAGGCACAAGTCCAGGCAAGGTTGTTTATGGAAGACCAGCAGTCGTCCATGCATACCGATCTCCCCTCTCCACGCCACCAGTGTTATCCAAGGGAAAGGCAAAGGCCGATACAGCTTGGCACCTGTGACGTCGCAACTCATTTCTACAGCTGAGTGAACTGGAGCAACATGAAATAAAGAGTCTTGCTCAAGAACACAACACGCAATCCGGTCCGGGATTCGAACTCGCAACCTCACGACGTTCTAACCACTGAGGCATG
>NC_068986.1:45178353-45179587 GCF_001194135.2 Octopus bimaculoides
ATATATACATATATACGACCGGCTTCTTTCAGTTTCCGTCTTCCAAATCCATTCACAGGCTTTGGTCGGCCCGAGGCTATAGTAGAAGACACTTGCCCAAGATGCCACGCAGTGAGACTGAACCCGGAACCATGTGGTTGGTAGTCTATAAAACAGTAGAAAATTTTTATTTATTTATTCTTTTTCTGCGGTTCTTTGGTTGAGTTCCTTGCTGTAGATGACTAAGAAAACCAATATAATTCGATTACTGATAATCATCTATTAAACGTTATTCCTAGAACTTCAAAATTGCATTAAGGTTTGAATATATGCACGGCGGTAGCATGTTGAAATTTTACAATCTCAAGAGAAAAAGAAAAAAAACTTATTTAAAAATATTAGAATGTTGTTTACTTATCCTTTCCACAGATTAATTCTGCTTTATACAGAACTAAATTTAAAATTGCACAAGGAGTTTACAATAGACTTTTGTATACATACATGAAGCATCTTTAGTAGATAAATCATAAACATTATCGGGAGGGAGAGTGAGAGAGAGAGAGGGGGAAGAGAGACAGACAGAGATAGAGAGTGAGAAAGATAGAGAAGAAAGAGAGAGACAGAAAAAGAGAGAGATAGAGAGAGAGGTAATATCAGGTTCCTTGTGTACGTAGTGTGCATATGTACATGTGTGCATGTATGCGCGCGCGCGTGTACGTGTGTGCGTGTGTGTGTGTGTGTGTGTGTGAGAGAGAGAGAGAGAGAGAGAAGGAGGGAGAACAAACCTTAAAATGTTACAATGTGTGTGTGTATGTGTGTACGTAAGTGTGCGCACATTTGTGTTGCGTGCGTGTGCGTGTGCGCGCGCGCGCGCGTACGAGTGGTATAATTTATATGTGCATGTATAGTTAAATCTCAAGCTTGGGATGGATTTTACGGGCTAGTTTTATTTAACTCTATAGTTTCTAGGAACGAAGCAGATAAGACACAGATCTCCCCCCCCCACACACTCACTCCTCCATCTCTCCTACTACTTTGCTGGATAGGATGCCGCACTATCTGAGGGAAATATTTCGTAGGCGATCTGCTACCTACCTATGCGTGACGGTTAGATGAGCTCAGGCGCATTGCTCAAATACGCAACGAAACGCCTGCAGCGGATAAGGAAATCTAGACCTTGTAGTTTGGTGGTCCACGCACATGGAAATCTAACAAGAACGCACACACACCCACACACACACACACACACACACAC
>NC_068986.1:45180125-45180968 GCF_001194135.2 Octopus bimaculoides
CACACACACACACACACACACACACACACACACACACACACACACACACACACACACACACGATAATCTGCTGTGTATATACATTTATTTAAATTCCATGAAATTTAATTACATATTATGATTCCTTATAATTTAATTCCTTATAAGTTAATGTCAATATATGGATTCGCTTCTACTCTCATGCAACACATTTTTCTCTCAGATTCAAGCAGATACACAGATGCACAGGAGAACACTTTACACAAACGCACACACACACAGACTCATACTTACAGAATAGACTCATACACACATACGTACACGCACGCACACATACACACACTCATGCATACATACATACATACATATATACATACATACATAGTCAAGCACAGTTACATTGGCTTTACAACGCTAGTTACGTCTGTCACTGCAATGACGTCATATACTGACGTCAGAGTCTGCTGCAAACGTGGGGTACGATATCCACTTGTTTTACTGAAGGGGGTTGAGGTGTTTCACTGAAGGGGGTTGAGGTGTTTCACTGAAGGGGGTGAGATTGGACACAACAGTTGCACAAAATAATTTTTGCTAATTAACCTTATTTATATTCTTTTTTATCTAACAGCTAAAAGATATATTGTATCCAGTAACTAACTCCTATCCAATCTCGCTTCAGTGTTTTATTATCAATTTACCTTAGCTTGTTTCACCACTACATAGCTGTCTGTCTGTCTGTCTGTCTGTCTGCCTGTCTGTCTGCCTGTCTGTCTGCCTGCCTGTCTGTCTGTCTGTCTGCCTGCCTGTCTGTCTGTCTCTGTCCGTCAGTCTCTGTCTGTCAGTCTCTGTCTGTCTGTCTGTCTC
>NC_068986.1:45180978-45188399 GCF_001194135.2 Octopus bimaculoides
TCTCTCTCTCTCTCTCTCTCTCTCTCTCTCTCTCTCTCTCTCTCTCTCTCCTTTCCTGCATAGTTGTATGTAAACATGCATGCATGATGGATATCTATCTATCTATCTATCTATCTATCTATCTATCTATCTATCTATCTATCTATCTATCTATCTATCTATCTATCTATCTATCTATCTATCTATCCACCCATCTTTGTCGATCTGTTTGTTAATCTGTCTGTCTGTGTCTCATATATTTATTTATCTCTCTCTCCCCCCTCTCTTTCTATCTATCTATCTGTCTCTTTCTTTCTCTCTCTCTCTCTCTCTCTCTCTCTCTCTCTCTCTCTCTATATATATATATATATATATATATATATATATATATATATATATATATATATACACATATTCATATACACACGCACGCGCACACACACGCACGCACACACATACATACACATGCACACTCATTTATCTATCTATCTATCTATCTATCTATCTATCTATCTATCTATCCATCTATCTATCTATTTTTCTATCTAATTTATTGGGAGCTGAAGCTTCAAAATTATTACTCTCCGCTTCTCGATGTCAATCTTCAGACTATTATAAAGAACACAGAAGAAAAGCAAAAAGACACTAGACATGTACTTTGATATATAACGAGAGTACAGTAAAATATTGACATAAACTATCAAAGGGTATTTTCCCTGTTGTTTCCAAAACAGGAAAAAATTTGTCGAGGAAAAAGGAATGGAATTATTCGTCGAAAACACTGTTTTAGGTATGAGAAGGTATATAAATATGCATGAAAAATATCAAAAAATGTATACGGACGATTGCATGTATCTCTGTGTGTAGTTGTGCCTGTCTACATATTATTCTTGGCAGTTCCACCCTTTCACGGTAAAAGTCTTTGAAAAGTGGTTTAACATTTGGTTTTATCAACCTGTTCCTACATTTAAGACACCTGAGAGGTAATTTGCCACAAGCTTCTCGAAACACATGGTTTATTAATTAATTAGGATCCGTTAAGTTTAAACGCCAATGGTCGACCATCGGTCTTGCAATTCTTTTTGAGGAGGACAGTTTTCGCGCAAACGTCCAAATTATTGATATTATTTTAAGATAGCAAAGGATTAAATGAGTGTTCCAAATTACTTCCTGACTGCAAACGTTGTTCAAACATTTTACTTCGCAATTTTGCCCTTTTATTTCGTTGGCTGAAGCATTTAAATCTATAGAATCTGACAAAATACGATATTGTAACAATTGCTTTTAAAGGCACGGTATTACTACAAGTTCTTTTCTCTTTCGTTGTTATTAGATTTTTCACACAGACAATTTTCAACATAGATTTTTCATATGTGTATGTGTGTGATTTTTAGTTACTAACTAGGAACAAAAAGAAGACCGATATCTAGAATAAACAGCGTGGACAAGCATCGAGGCGATGTTCATCGAGTATCAGCTGTGCTAGATTGACCATGAACGGCTATTGAAGACTATCCTTTATTCTGAATTAGCTACAGGAAAACATCACCATCGAACGCTACAACTGAGGTTCGAAGACATCCTAATGCGAGACCTCACACTCTTTCACATCCAACCAAAGATGTTGGCGATTGTCGCGAAAAATAAAGAGCAAAGATAAAAAAGAAATGGAAAAATCTATGCATTCTTAGATGCAAACTCTTTTAGTGGGTCAGAAAATACATGGGACGTCAAAGACAGCAGATGAGAAAGGGAAGGCTCGTCACTATTCATGTGAAACGCCCAACGATCTCTTGCGTATATATGCATATATATATATATATATGTGTGTGTGTGTGTGTGTGCGTGTGTGTGTGCATACCACACACACTCATATATATGCACATATACACACACACAAATATGCAGTTCAACTATAGATCTGGGAAGACCATAGTTCAAATAATGACCCATTACACAATTATATAGAGTGTATATGTTCCGGTAGTGACAGGCTCAACGCGCGCGCCCGTGTATCATTTTAAGTTTATCTCTATGGATTTACTATAGCATTCAGTGCCAACACTGCACGTCACGACGTTTCGTAAACGAATATCTCTACGTAAACAATGCAATCGAATATAGAAAAATAGGTAATGAGTGTATATGCATATTTCAAGAGTTATTGATCATTCGTCAGCACCACATCCAACTCAGCTATTATCCACGAACACATTGCTTAAATGCCCACTAATTTTAGCAGTGTAACACAACTGGATAGACCAATGTATATATTAAACATTATTCCTGGCAACAAGTACACGTATTAACAGTTAGCATGGACGCAGTATTTTGTTTTGCAACCATCATATACTATCAAGTATTGTACATGTTTACTAGCCAATACTGTGTTTTGTGTCAGTATTATCAACAGTGTAAATTTTTTTAGAAAAACAGAATCACACGAACCTTTTGGGAAGTTTTCTTATTGTGTGTGTTTAAACGCTTTCGTTGATAAGTTTTTTCAAACACACGTGTTATTGGATAATCGTACAGAGGAAGATGTTTTTAGTAGCAGTGTTGAATGTTTTCTTTATTTTGGAAAAAGGGAGACAATGTTCAACTACAAAATGCAAAAGAATAATACTTTATCAGAATTCTTAATCCGAAACTAAACTGAAAATAGTGAACACCATCACTATATACAACTTCCCCCATACAGATTTCTTCCGGATACATATTTGAAAAATTTAACAACAAACGCCCTTACACTCATAGTACGAAAACTTCCTTTGAAAAGGTTTGTGTCGTGTTTTCAAAGACTTTTTATATATTGATAATTTTTATTTCAAGAAAATCTTTCTTCAAATAATGTCACAGTATCAAGTATTTTTTGCAAAAACTTTAATGTATATATTCATGCATACATACATACGTGCATGCATTCATGCATGCATACATTCTCCTTGCTCGTCACTTGTGTCATCAAGATTTTCAGGGACTTTGTCAAGGTGACTCTGGAGATAGAGCAGCTTTCTGCTCATATTTGCTTCCAACTTATGAAAGCTCTCCGTCTTGTTGTCGACTATTTCGGCTTTGTTGGCTGCTTTCTTGTTGCTTAAAAAGTCATTTACTGTTACAGATTAATTCTATGCAATTTATTGAATTTACAAAGTTCCCATTTTTTTTCATCAATTTTCTGGCTCATCAAATACTCCAGCTTTTATCTTTACGCTGCTCAGACTGAGAAATGTGCTGCAAATATAGTGAAAGCATGGTCCATCTTTATCCATTGCTTTAACAACTGCTTTGTTATGCCAAGTTTAATATTGCATAGAGGTACGATGATTTTTTTTTTTACAGTTGAACTAAAGGTTCTTGAACCCCACCAAAAAACTCTGGAATTAATGTTCGCTGCTGCCATTCTTTGGTCACCCAGTATTTTTCCCCGACTCTAAATAAAATAATCTATGAATCGTAATAAACACTCGTACTAAATTTCACAGGTAAATGCCCTGCCAACAAAATACCTGTTGGGTTGTGTTATCTATCTCTATCTCTCTTTTACTCTTTTACTTGTTTCAATCATTTGACTGCGGCCATGCTGGAGCACCGCCTTTAGTCGAGAAATTCGACCCCAGGACTTATACTATGTAAGCCTAGTACGTATTCAATCGGTCTCTTTTTGCGCCACTCCTGCGCCTATATGTATCTATACATATTTTTTTACTTGTTTCAGATTTTGGACCGCGACGATGCTGGGGAACCGCCTTGAAGGGATAGTCGAGCAGATCGACTCTACTGCTTATTTTTTTAATATTCAGGTGCTTATTCTATCGGTCTCTTCTACCGAACCTTTAAGTTACGGGGAGGTAAACAAAACTAACAACACCGGTTGCGGGTGGGTGAAGAACATAAGCACAAAGACGCACATACACACACACATAAACATACACGCGCGCGCGTGACGAACTTCTACAGTTGACGTCAGCTACATTTATTCATAAAGCATTGGTCGGTGCGGGGCTGTAGAAGACAGTTGCCCAAGGTGCACCGCGCAGTAAGAATGAATCGGAAACCACGTGGTTCCAACGTGAGCTTCTTGACCACATGGCTATGGTTGTTCCTATGAGTCATGCCTGTGCCTATAACATAGAAGTAAAAAGATAAAATACAACTAAATTTCATTATTTACAATTATATATATAAAAGCGTATGAACACGACAAAAATAAATAAAACAATAGCTAAAATTAATAATCATTTCTGTTATAGGAACAAGGCCTGAAACTTCGGGGGAAGGGTAAGTCAATTACATCGATCCCAGTGCTCAACTGGTACATATCTTATCGAACTCCGAAAGGAAAAGTCAACCTCACTGGAATTTGAACTCAGAACGCAAAGACGGACGAAATACCGCTAAGCATAATACCCGGCATGCTAACGTGTCTGCCAGCTCGCCGCTTTCTGCTGCTTTATCGATTAATACTCGCCAATATTTTAGATCTAGCATATCTCACCCACAATTATTCGTTCTTCTGTTGAAGGCGTTTGGACTATTACACCAAGTAGTTGGACTATTACTTCTCTCTATTTTACTCACGTCCTCCCCTCTCTTTTTAAGTTCTGACTGCCTCCTCTTCCTATCTTCTTTGTTACATACATAGAAAAAGAACATACATACAATTAACATTGTATTTTCATTTATACCACTCGACTCTTAGATCTCTTACTCTATTTCTCTTCCTCTTTTTAACGATATATCTCTCTCAAAGCACCTCTATCATCACGCTTTCATTTTCTCCACAAACCCCTACTTAATGTATATTTAACATTTGATTTTTACGTGTTTCAGTCATAGATCTTCAGCCATGCAGGAATACCGCCTAGAAAGGTTTTTAGTCGAACAAGTCGATCCTAGTACTTTTTTAAAAGGTCCTGGTACGTATTCTAACGGTCTTTTTCACCGAACCACTAAGGTACGGAGTGTAAACAAATTAACACTGGTTGTCAAGCGATAGAAGCGGGGACAAACACACACGCACACAAATGCAGATAGATAGATAGATAGATAGATAGATAGATAGATAGATAGATAGATAGATAGATAGGTAGGCAGATAGATAGATAGATAAATAGATAGATAGATACGACGGGCTCCCACGCAGCTTCCCACAACCAAATTCATTTACAAGGTATTGGTCAGCCCTGAGCTACAGTCGAAGACACTTGCCCAAGCAGTTACAAAGCGAGTTTCTTACCCACACAGCTATATGTGCGCCTACACACAACCATTTAAAACATGCCATTTAAAAAAAAAAAATTATAAATTTTATTTTGAAAATTTAGCAACAGAAAAGTCTCCTGGTCTAATAAGGACCAACCGTTAAAGATTTCTAGATGGTTCTATAATTGTTCATTATATATTCCATTACTCACTTTAACTTCATTTTCGTTTGGCATCAACTAAGCGAAACAACACAATTCATCACGAATCAATAAAATTAAGAAATAAACATTTATAACTTCACGATCTATGTTTTGAGTCCATAATTTGATAGTAGCTACTAGTTTCACAGTTGACCCTTCAAATATGCATGTATGTATGTATGTATGTATGTATGTATGTATATGCATGTGTGCATGCATATGTATCTGTGTATGTACATGTGTGTATGCTTACTGTTGAGAGTAAGATCAATACTCTCGTGCTGCGTCGGTAATTACTTGTAGTTCTGTTCAAGTTATACTATCTCTATGGCACTTCACATACGCAGGGATGTTCAGTTACCGATGCAGTCGTCTTTGTTTTAGCACGGTTTCTGTCAGGGCTGAACAGCTCGTCGTCAGATCTGTGCGGTATGAGGCTTGGACATAAGTAATAGTTTGCCATCGAGCATTGCTGAGAGGAAAATGGGAAAAAGCATAAGAGTAGTTATCAACTAAAGACTATTGATGTTAGGGAATATTAGTCACCGACAACCCTAAGCATTTTACTACTATCATTCACACCAACAAAATGAAAGTTGATACATTATTTGAGTTTAGGAAAGCTTTCTATTTCATAACACTGCACTTCAGATTAAAGAGGGAAATTTCGACATTTTCGGCGTAAGCAAAAGAAAGCAAAGGACGTAGTAGGCCTTTATATCATAGAAGATGTGTGCGAGAATGTCTTTGTATTCACAGGATTGCATGGCTTATTGGTTCTTAGTTAATTTGATTCACAAAACACCGAGTCAGTAAAAGTGCAAAAATTCTTTAAGAAATTGAGCTTTTCTGTAATAGCTGAGGCACCATTAAAATAATCAACTTCATAGATGCTACACTCAATATCAAGAAATCACTATACTCTCCCAACGAAGAGTTTCCAGAAAAAATTAACTATACTAAGAAATATTCTGAGCACCTTAAGAGCATTATTAAAAATTTTGTAAGGAATATATCGCGAAATCTACCATCCTTTCTAATGCAGAAGCTTCCAAATAAAATTTTGAGTATGGCCACAAAGCCGTGCAAAACGATGGATGCATTGAACAAGTTAAACACGTTGCAAGCATACAATTTCACCCTGCCAAATATAAGAAAGACATATAAATTCGTATAATCCACTTTATAACAAGCAAAACCTCATAACCAGACATCTCTTTAAATTATTACACAAACACTTCCCACCGCACCGTAAATATTACAGAATATTACGCCAAAGCAAGGCAACATTAGCCTATTCCCTCACCAGACATATCTGCCAAATTACAGGTACTTACAATGTAATTTTTTAGATTAAAAGAACACAATCACCAAAACACTTTGAACAACAACTGCACCAATTCAAGCACCTGCATGTTACAAAGAAACAACTAAACAAAATATATAATATACGGCGCATACTTAAAACCAGCATATCTCTTCGTATTAACGACGTACGACACAAAAACATAAATACCAATGTAAACAGCATACAAAATTCATTTCGGAACTCAACACATTTGTTTTTACTTCTTTATCCGCATACATGTAACCCCTAAAAAAACTCTAACACATCTTACTCACAAAACATGATCACTGCCAACATTGTACATTGAAATAATTCAAAATCCTGTTTTTCGACTTCCAGCTTCTCAATAAACACTCAGAAATAATTTCGATCTCTAGATACAGGACATTCCGAATTATTTTCTTATTGTCTCTCTTCCAACAAAGCGAGAAGTTTCTTTAATGTGTTGCTATAGCAAACAATGAAATTGAAATTCTTCTATTTTGAGGGTTCTCACACCCAGACATGCTGGAAACTCCACACATACTGTTTTCTCTTCAAAACGGTAACCCACAAATGGATAAACACACACATTGGATTTCACATACGTACATACATACATACATACATACATACATACACACACACACACACACACACGCACACACACACGCACACACACACACACACACACACACACACACACA
>NC_068986.1:45188660-45189852 GCF_001194135.2 Octopus bimaculoides
GATGGGAGACTGAATCCATCGCCAGTACTTTTCAACACCTTCAACATCTTCCAAAGGAGCATTATGCAGGAGACACTACGTGTGGCTTCTACACTTACATTTCCATCGGAAGAGGTCACTTCTTTGCAACCCGCATTTTGCTGACAATATCGACCTTATGCAAGGCAGCGAAGCAGGACCCCAGGAACTCACTACAAAACTGGAAAGATCGCCAAGAGCATAGGGAACGGGAGTCAGATCAGAAAAAAAAAAGATTCTAATTAATAGCCACAGCTAGAATACAACAACCAACATGTTATTCAGCGGTCGAGAACTTGAAGAAATAAACAACTTCAAATATACGGATCCACTTTGAGCAGGATTAGTCACCCCCTTCAGTGCATCTCACCATCTGCAACATTGCCATACATCATGTTATTCGTCTGTGTCGTGAGCGACAACTTTTCGCCTTAAAATTGACGACCGGTCAGGGATTAATAACCACGTTGATTTCCTCTAATACCACTATATTCCCTCTTAACATCTCCCCACCTACGCTCTCACCCCGTCTCTGTACACATTCACAATCCTGTCTCCGTACACATTCATCCTGCCACCAATAACGCTCCTCATCTATTGCACATAAGCACATAGATTTATGCCTTATTCTACCCACACAACAGTACACTACATTACTAACACAAAATAATAAATAAATACATAAATAAATAAATAGAAATGGGAACTGAAGCCAGAGAAAATCAAAGTGTTCAACTAGGTAACGCAAGAACTATGTATGTGTGTGTGTTGTGTGTGTATCAACGCATTTCTATATTTACACCAGTCTAATACCTCTCTTTATATTGAGTACTTTTAAATCCTATAACAAAGCAGGTCGACAGATGGAGAATGATAAAACGAGTACCGATTGAAAGAAGTACTGGAATCGATATTATCAATTAAACCCTAGAAGCCGCAGTTCAATATCTGAAACCAATAGATTAAACGAATTTGTGCATGCAGAGTTCAGAAAACTGATAACTTGTGTGTGTGTGTGTGTGTGTGTGTGTGTGTGTCTGTGTGTGTGTGTGTGTGTGTGTGTGTGTGTGTGTGCGTGCGTGTGTGAGAGTAAAATTGAGTAAAATATAGCGTCGGCATTTTCATCTAAAAATTTAGTTTAATGTATTTCTTCCTTCACATTAGACATAGAAGA
>NC_068986.1:45190981-45195726 GCF_001194135.2 Octopus bimaculoides
ATATATATATATATATATATATATATATATATATATATATACACGGCGGTGCATCAGCATGGCCGCAGCTCTAAACTGAAACTATAAACAACACACATATATATATATATGGTTGTGTTTGTTTCTAGAAAAAAAATTAACTGCATTAACTATATATGAAGAAAGATTTTCTGAAAACATGCTACTTATATTTTAAATCTAAATATTTTAAATCTGAAAAAGAAAGCGCACACGCGCGTGTGTGTGAATACATGGATATATGCATGTATGTTTATGCATAAATATATACATGTTCACACACACACACAGCGAAAAAGAGCTAAGAGGAAATAACTCGAAGAGATCAACGACATGATGTTGGATTACAGGGTCGACGGCAGTGGGATGTAGTAAATGAATACATACATACTTTGTAATAAACAGTTTATTTTTTCTTATATAAACAACCATAGCTATGTTTGTCTGTGTTTCAACTACTAGGATTGTCAGAGAAATTCGTTCGTTTTATTTTAGACACTCCATGTTTGAAAAGAGGTAAAATTTATTCAGATTTGAAAGACGATAAGCCGAAGTTGTAAAGGAAGAATGGAACCATAAGAAAACCCATAAAACACTGATGCAAATATTTTTCGTATGAATTCAGATAACATTGGAAAGGGGAAAATGATGGTAGTGGTGGTGATGGTGGTGGTGGCGGTAGTAGTGGCGGTGACGGAACGAACGAATTTATCTGACAACCTAATTACGTAAATTCATCACAGGAGTTTTAAACGTTTTAAATATTACTGCTTCCACCCACAAAACAAAAAGCTACAAGAGAGAGCTCTCAACAGCGTAGAACAAATAATTACACTTGTAAAACCAACTTAAACTAAGCTTCGGTTTATAAATGATGTACATAAGTGCAGGCGTGGCTGGGTGTAAGAAATTTGCTTCCTTACTACATCGCTCCGGGTTCGGTCCCACTGCATGGAACCTTGAGCAACTGTCTTCTGCTATAGCCTTGGGGCGATTAAAGCCTTCTTCGCAGATTTGGTTGACGGAAACTGAAAGAAGCCCGTCGTGTGTGTGTGTGTGTGTATTGGTGCCTGTGTTTACCCCTCCCCCCCACTGCTTGACAACAGATGTTGGTTTATTTACGTCGCCGTAATTTAGTGGTTTGGCAAAAGGTAATGATCGAATATGTGTCAGGCTTTAAAAAAGGTACTGGGGTCGATTGATTCGACTAAAAACTCTTCGAGGTGGTGCCCCAGCATGACCGCAGTCTAATAATTGAAACAAATAAAAGATAAAAGATTTTGAATTGGATATAATTAGTATTTATACAATAAATATAGAGTTGGTAAAAGTAATTATGCAAATTCGTGTAATTTCAATGTTTGTATGTACACATATACTTACGCGTATGCATACATTGCATCCATAATCCTTTCTGAAGACCAGCAATTTCGGGGTGGGGAAGGTAAGTCGATTGCATCGACCCCAGTGCTTAAGTGGTACTTATTTTATCGCCTACGAAAGGATGAAAGGCAAAGTCGATCTCGGCGGAGTTTGAACTCACAATTTAAAGATGAACGAAATGCTACTAAGCATTTTGTCCGGCATGCTAACGATTTTGTTAGAACGATGGGTTAAAGACAAAATTTCCAAAAATTTCACCATCGTTTTTAAATTATGTTTCAGTTTCTGTTTCAAAATAAAGGAAGCGTGGATTATAATGGTGACGGCCAATTTCCAAATTTTTATTTATTTAATCATTTTTACCTTCAAGGCTTCCTCCCAAAACTGCTAATGATTTTGTCCGGCGTTCAATGTATTCTGCCAGCTCGCCGCCTTGATGATGATAAGAACGATGAGGATGATGATGATGATGATGATGATGATGATGATAATGACAATAATAGTCCTTTCTACTATAGGCACAAAGTCTGAAATTGTTGGGGAGGGGATTAGTTGATTACATCGACCCTACTGGTACTTAATTTATCAACCCCGAAAGGATGATAGGCAAAGTCAACCTCAGAGGAATTTGAACTCAGAACACGAAGACAGACAAAATACCGCTAAGCATTTCGTCCGGCGTGCTAACGATTCTTATTTCTTTGCTGCCCACAAGGGGTTACACACAGAGGGGACAAACAAGGACAGACAAACGGATTAAGTCGATTATATCGACTCCAGTGTTCCACTGGTACCTATTTTGTTGACCTCGATAGGAAGAAAGGCAAAGTCAACCCCGGCGGAATTTGAACTCAGAACGAAGCGGAAGGCGAAATACCGCCAAGCATTTCGCCCGGCGTGCTAACGATTCTGCCCGTTCGCTGCCTTAATAATAATAATAATAATAATAATAATAATAATAATAATAATAATAATAATAATAATAATAATAATAATAATGATAATAATAATAATAATAATACTTTCTTTATTAGCTACAAGAGCCGACGAAAATAAGATTGGACATTAAAAAACATGAAGGATAAAGTAGGGTTATATAAAGTATCGTGTAAAAGTACCCTCCTTCTGTTTTAGCTGTGGGCAGAAGGCTTTCAAGTGGTTATTCTGTCCGCATTGATAACATATTGGCCTTCTGCCATCAACTGTGACGTTCAGCATAGTGACATCTGGAAGGCTGAGTTAGTCAGGAATTTGTTCCAAAACGTCTTCGTTTATTTGGACCATTATTTGCAATTCTTGACCAGTCCAGTTGTTTTTTCCTTGTTTGTTGACTTGGATGATTCTGATTTTATCTTCCAAGTCGAGGAGGACGGCTGCGACAATCCAGCAAGCGTTCATTTCTGATGGTATCTCCAGTATTTTTATCTTGACGATGCGCCGTCCCAAGTATGTTGGAACTTGGACAAGTTCACTCTTTTCCCGCTGGGCTGCTGAGTGCTGTTTTGCTACGTCTTTGTAGCAAATCTGACTTCTATTGTGCCATATTTCTTACCCCTCGACAGATATATCTTTCAGAATGGGTTGCAAGCACTTTTCAACTGCTTGCTTTGTGGCAGTTTCTAAACATCTATTTTTTAAAGATATAGTTTTGTACACTATGGTACGTTTGTCTGTATTGTCTATATCTGGAGGTGTGTTTATCGAAACACATCTTTCGCTTTTTTTTAAAACATGTTTCGGTAGTCTTTGAGAGATTCTACAGAAACATTAATGAATTCACATCTAGGTTTTGCCATTGAAGCATAACCTCGACTGTTTAATGCATTGGGTTGTTGTTGTTGATTTACAGCTGAATTTCCTTGCTCTTTTCCTCTGCTTCCTCGCGTTTATTTTCTTCTTTTTCCTTCTGTTGCTCTGCGTTGCACGTGCTAGCAAAACTTTAGTTGTCCCTCTCGTTGCCTTTTAAGGCACGGAGTGGGCGGAGACAATTTTCAAACTTTTTTGGCTGTCTTCCGACAGCAGATGGAGTTAAAAGAAAGGAAGAACTGACGTTCTTCTCCAAGGACATTCTGCAAATTTTAAAATTGAAAAATGAAAAAAATGGAGAATTTAAATTGAAAATTCGTTCCAAAAGGAGAAAAGTCCCGCCGAACCAATCAGCTTAGCAAGAACCCAGTCAGCCTGGCCACAGAACCGTTGAAAAGATTTTCAGATACCACAATTTTATCTGTAAAAATTTCAACAAAAACTTACAGCTCACGAAAACACGTCCTTCCTCTTTGAAATCCAAGAGCAGAGTCCCAATAATAATAATAATAATAATAATAATAATAATAATAATGATAATAATAATAATAATAATAATAGTTTCAAATTTTGCCACAAGGCCGGCAATTCTGTGGAGGGAAAGAGTCGATTACATCGACACCAGTGTTCAACTGGTACTTATTTTATCGACCCCGAAAGGATGAAATCCGAAGTCGACGTCGGCGGAATTTGAATCAGAACGAAGTGGCAGACGAAATACCGCTAAGTATTTCACCCGGCGTGCTGACGTTTCTGCCCGTTCACTGCCTTAATAATGATAATAATGACAATAACAACAACAACAACAACAACAACAACAATGACGACGACGACGACAATGATGATGATGATGATGTAAAAAGATCAGTCGAGTAACTCTGGTAAGACGCAGTTTGTTAGTCTCTAACATAAACACGGGCTTTATAGAGAACACAAATGACTCGATAATTATTTACATTATTTACAACATTTCGGCTGATATATCCTCCAGCCTTCATCGGGTGTCTTGGGGAAATTTCGAACCTGGGTTCTCATTCCTAAGGTATTTTTCGATGTTGTTGTTGTTGTTATTATTATTATTATTATTATTATTATTATTATTATTATTATTATTATTATTATTCAGGTCACTGCCTGGAATCGAACTCGGAATCTTAGGGTTAGTAGCCTGCGCTCTTAACCACTACGCCATATGCCCGTGGGTTAAGAGCTCGTGCTACTATGCCCGTGGTGTAGTGGTTAATAGCGCGGGCTACTAGCCCCAAGATTCCGAGTTCGATTCCAGGCAGCGACCACTAGGACTTACAAATATATATAACATACAGAAAATTGCACTACTGGGCACTGCACACATCCTACGCAAAACACTTTCAATACAGTAACCATAAGAGCATCACAGCAAACCACAGCACATACCCAAGGCACACAGAGCTGCGCTCGGTAGTGAAAGGAAAGCACGTTATAAAAATAAAACTACTGAATAATAATAATAATAATAATAATAATAATAATAATAATAATAATAATAATAATAATAA
>NC_068986.1:45195796-45196428 GCF_001194135.2 Octopus bimaculoides
AGAAGAAGAAGAAGAAGAAGAAGAAGAAGAAGAAGAAGAAGAAGAAGAAGAAGAAGAAGAAGAAGAAGAAGAAGAACAACAACAACAACAACAACAACAACAACAACATCGAAAATACCTTAGGAATGAGAACCCATGTTAATGAAGGCTGGAGGGTATATCAGCCGAAACGTTGTGTTAACAACAAACAAGATGAGGACAAATATCCGTCAATTGTAAATAATGTAAATAATGTACATATTCCCTCATCTCTTAAATATAGAACTGGACTCGATAATTGATCAATACATTCACCAAACAATACATCAAATACAGTTCGTCCCGTATAGAGATTAAACAGAAAATTCCGATAAGATAACAGGTACTATACAATTCCATTTCGAAGCACACAAAGGTTAATTATCTGATAATCAAATCTGCAAAAGACTAACATGGAAGAGGTCATTGAGTACTACAATGGTTTCAAAAGCACATCGGATGTATATAATGTAAATTACAAATGTCCGTTCTGTTTCCTCTTCAGGTACATGATGCCTTCTTAGTTGAATACATTGTAATGTTATGTAGTATACATACGATGTGCTTTTGAAACAATTATATATATATATATATATATATATATATATATATAT
>NC_068986.1:45197880-45201682 GCF_001194135.2 Octopus bimaculoides
CCCAAATCATATATGAATCCCCGGGGATGATATGGATCCCGGTTGAGAACCACTGCTTTGAATGATAAATTTAACTCCATCATTAGCATTACTTCTTTTCATCAACAAATATTTGTTATATACCAAGGGCAACGAGTTGGCAGAATCATTAGATCGTTCGGAAGGAATGACTTGCGGAACATCTTCCGGTTCTTTACATTCTGATTTCAAATTCGACCGAGGTCAACCTTGATTTTTATCCGTTCAAGGTCGACCCTGAAAGGATGACATAAAGTCGAAAGAAATGCTGCTAAGCATTTTGTCCAATGCCGTAACGATTCTGTCGGCTATTTATATATATAAAGATTGATAGATAGCCGACAGAAACGTTATCTATCTATATATTAAAAGATAGATAGATGTCAAACTTTAGCACAAGGATACCACATTCAAGAGATGTGGGTAAGTCGATTACATCGACCACAATATTCAACTTGTACGTACTTATTTTATCGAGCCCGAAAGGAATATAAAGGCAAAGAGCGCGCGGGCACAGACACACACACACACATACACACACACGCACACATGCACACACACACTTAAAGGATAGAACTCCTTAGCCTGTCAGTAGGTTTCTTCAGCTAAATACATGTCGTTGATTGGTTAAAATTACCCAAATACAACTTTAACAAGAAATAACTTCTAAAATACGAAATTTTGTCAAAAATGTTGAAAATAAACCGTGTTGAGCGTGAGAAATTACACCAGTATACGAAGTTTCAAACTGCTTAGTTAAGAAAAAATAATAATTTAAAATAACCTGTAAGCCAAACTGAAGAGATCCCACATCGCTCTGGGAATCGAAACCACAATTTTACTATCATAGGTCCAACGCCATAACCACTATGCCACGCACCTTCACTACACACACACACATATATACACACACGCTTTTGTTTAAATTGTCTAGCAAATGAGTTGATCTGAGACAGCGTGTTAAAACTTAAGGAAAAGCCACTTAAAAATACACCAAAAAATGGTTATATCTACTTTTGTATTGAATATGCGGACATATGGGTGTGCTATATTCTTGTTGATTGATTTTGACCTCTTGGTATCGGTCACCGATCGGTCATCATTAGGTATATATATTTTCTTCCTTTCTTTTTGTTTTTTGTTTTTGAATTGTTTATAAGATCGTATATACCGCTGTCATTTTTTCACCTCTTATGTTTTCTTTTCTCGAAGGTTAGCTTTGAATTAAAACCTACCGCGATCGCTGGGAACATTTCTCTTGTGTGATATGAATCTATAGAAATTGCGGTTCCTGCAATGTAGGGTGAAATTTTATGTTAAACTTGTTACAAAAATACAATGATATATAGAATGTTGTAAACAATAAAAATAAAAATGATAATAATAAAGCAATAGAAATGGAATCTGGGAATGACTAATGATGGCAGATCAATGACCGATGATCGGAGGTCAAAGTCAACGAACATGAATACAACAAACCTATGAATCCGTACTTTCAACGCAGAACGTATAAAAAATTAAAAAAACAGGTCGGAACTGTGTCAGTGACCGGGTCGTAGTCTTATAATGCTAATTTTCACACCTCAAGAAATAAAGTAGGAGTAAATATTAGAGTTCCTATATGTGCTTTAAGTGGCTATATTCCACGATGTGAGGCAATCTCTCTCTCTCTCTCTCTCTCTCTCTCTCTCTCTCTCTCTCTCTCTCTCTCTCTCTCTCTCTCTCTCTCTCTCTCTGTAACTGTCTTAATGCAGAGATTGAGGAGACCGTCCGAAGAAGAAAGGATGCAATGTAAAGCTTTTATTTACGTATACGCAAAGCTTTCAACGTTTCTATAAAAATTTCGAAACACAGATGCAGTTGTATTGGGTTTTGAATTTGTATATATGTATATGTATGTAGAAATACATACATACATACACACATACATACATACATACATACATACATACATACATACATACATATGTTAAAATAAAACTGAAGATCAGTGAAAAAGAGAACACTTATGCTGAACTATTGAGGAATCTGCAGTTACTCTATCCAGATTACAAGTTCAGGTTTATACCTGTAATTATTGGGGCACTGGGATATGTAACACACTGCCTAAATACCAATCGTGAGAAATTAGGCTTCTCAAGACCAGAAAGGAGAAAGCTAATTTGAAGACTACAGATCCAATCCATCACTGAATGTGTGTGTGTGTGTGTGTGTGTGTGTGTGTGTGCATACACACACAAACACGAATCGGTGGATGTAATTTTATACGCATAAATATCTGTGTGCATATATGTACATGTGTATACATGTGCACGTGCAAACAGTGCATGTTTGCACACTATATTCATGTCAAACATGCTACATTGGAGTAAAAAAAAAACCTATACAGGAGTATGAAAAGGAATTTAATTTTCACGTATTGTCATTCCTTAGTTGAATATCAAGCTAAACAGACGTAACACACAACAAAACTGCAGTGAAACTCTACAAGTTGACACTTGCAGGTTATGTTAACGCTTATCCTTCGACTGCACTATCTTCTACTTGATACGTTAAAGGCCTTGAAGGCGTCATACGGCTTCTAGTGTGTCGTCATTTTACGTTATCTGTTGATGAAAATATATTTCTGTTTCAGTTTTACGATATCACTCGGTTAACGTGATTTGAAAACACATATTAGGAGGAGTTTTCTTTCCTCTTTTTCTATGTCCAAGAAAACGTGTTTTGACTAAGATAGTATTTCTCTTTTCTCATTCTTCGTTTTTGAGTTATTTAGGCAATAGTGGGTTTTAATATCGTTGTAGTATGCAGAAAGAATCGCTGCATTGCTCTTGGCTTAGCTTGTTTACTACTAAAAATATGAACAAAATCAAAATTTTATGTAAAAAGAAGTGATTGCTAAATTACAAAAATAGGTGAGTGTAGATGCAGGTATGGCCGTGTGGTTAAGAACCTCGCGTTACAACCACATGGCTTCGGATTCAGTCCCACTGTACGACACATTAAGTGTCTTTTATTATAGTTTCGGACCGACTAATACCAGTTTTTCTTTTTAAGCAATGAATTTAATTTTTTTTTTCTTTTTTAAAGACACTCATTTATTCCAGAAATAATTCATTGAAAATACAAAGAAACAAGAAAAAAAAAATAGAGAGAGATGAAAAATAAAAGAAAGGAATGAAAAGGGGGTGGGAGGATGAGCCACATACTCCAGAACAAATGCTGTGCTCAGCCGTATCCTGCGGTAGTGACCGCGATAGCGTTAGCGCGGAGAATGGCCAGCGACACCCACTGCAGCAGCCACTCGACCTCGCTGAGCTCATTTCTCCGACGGGTTGCCGTTATTTCTATTTAGCGGAGGAAATCGGATATACTTAGTGTGTGAATTTGGTAGATGGAAATTGTGTAGAAGCACGTCGTATATGTGTGTGTGTAAATGTGTATGTATGTTGTGCGTGTGTGTGTGTGTGTGTGTGTCTTTGAGCTTGTCTCTTCCATCGCTTGACGACTGGTGTTGGTTTGTAACCTAGCTGTTTAACAAGAAATAAAGAAAGAAAGAAAGAAAGAAAGAAAGATAGTGACGAAAGAAACAATCTTAAAGGCTAATAGAAATACGGATGTATTTTTATACAAATACCGAAATACTGAAATTAGCCAGACAGTTACAAAAAGTCTCTAGAAATACTTAGCAATATAATTTGATGGTCTATCAAGGTAATCACACACACACACACACACACACACACACACACACACACACACACACACACACACACACACACAC
>NC_068986.1:45202300-45206086 GCF_001194135.2 Octopus bimaculoides
CTCCTCACCATTCCGACTGTCCTATTTCCCAGCACTAATCATTTCATCTTTTCCTTCCTTCCTAGAATAATCTCGAATATTCTCCAGTCCAAGTTTTATGAGCGATGCCATCAATCTACAGAACATCGACTGCAACAATGCCAACATCACGGAGGGCCTCTGAAGTTTATACGAACACCTTTCTCTCTTCTCCTTCTGTGACTTATAACTTGTTTAAAAAAATTGCTTTGAGCCTAAAATGCATTTCAGAACATTCCTGTTATAAAGAGAAATAAAAATAAAAGGCAACGGCTAAAGAGAAACGAAATGTAATTTGGAAAAAAAAAAAAAAAAAGTACACCACAAGGAGAAGAAAGAGAAGGAGAAATCTTGTGTGTTAGGCAGAGCCCTTTATCAAAGTAGAGAGTAATTCTTGGCTATATCAGCTTATATACAAAGTTGTGTATGGATGATGAGACGAGAAAGAGAGATAATTTGTTGCTGTCACTGCAGGTGAACAGTAGAGTTGTTATGTAGCTAGAACTGGTTTTCGTATGTGATGGTGAAACATTTCCACAACTTTACCGTTTCGAGCAAATTGGTCAGGGGCATTTCTTCTGGCTTTACGTTTTGAATTCAAATGCCACCGAGGTTGACTTGGCCTTTCTCCTTTCGGGAGTCAATAGAATAAGTACGTACCAGTTGAGCACTGGGGTCGATGTAATCGACTATTCCTTTCACTTAAAATTTCGGGCCTTGTGGCTAGATTAGAAAGAATTATTGTTACTATTATTTCTTTTGAGTCAACGTCCTTCAACGTGCTACAAATAGCAATCAAATTTCCCACAGATCTGAGCCTTCTGCCTATAATAGGAACACATTCAACTATGACATACAATATATGCCAAAACGAAAAAAAAATCGAGATGGTTAGAGCTGGAGCACTTATGAGCCTAGATTTCCTCAACCATAGCTGAACTGGGGTTCAACAACTACAGCTCTTCAGTTGTTTTAAATATAACCAATACTAGAACAATGGAGAAATGTAATAAACACCGTTTATGATAATAATAATAATGTTTTCAAATGTTGGCACAAGGCCAGAAATTTCGCGGGAGCGAGTAAGTCGATTATATCAACCTGTGGTTCTTGCTGAATGGCTCCTTCTGATTTCCCTTGAATTTTTTCAGAAGTGCGACCCACTTCTCGCGAAAACCATTAAAAATTTTTGCCAGAAAACAGATTTAGTTGGTGATATGCATAGTAGTAACGCCACACATTTATTGTGCTGTTGTTTATCCTCCATCTTTTTTCTTTTACTTGTTTCAGTCATTAGATTGCGGCCATGCTTCGACACCACTTTGAAGAATTTTTAGTTGACTGAATCGACCCCAGCACTTACTAATTTTTTAAAGCCTGGTACTTATTCTATCAGTCTCCTTTGCCGAACCGTTAAGGTTACAGGGAGGTAAACGTACCAACACTGGTTGTCAAGTGGCAGTGGGGGATAAACTACAACACACACACACACACACACGCACGCATATGTGTGTGTGTATATGTATATATATATATGTATATATATATATATATATATATATATATATATGTATATATATATATATATATATATATATATATACATGGCGGGTTTCTTTCAGTTTTCGTCTATCAAATCCACTCATAAGACTTCGGTCTGCCCAAGGCAATCGTAGACAACACTTGCCCAAGATGCCACGTAGTGGGACTGAACCCAGAACCACGTGGTTGGGAAGCAAGCTTCTTACCACGCCTGCGCCTGTGTTAATTATGATTTTTCAGAAGTATCTTTCAGATAATGTAAAGAGTGAGATGGCTGGAGGAATTTATATTAAACAAAAATCATTAAAAGGGACGTATGATGTAAGACTGCAAAAAGAGGGCACACATTGTAGGACTCGCCTAGACCGCTGAATGTGTGATTAGCTAAAATATGAAACAAACATATTTGACTTAAATTATTTGAACTAAACTTGACAAACACAGTTACTTCAAATCTACAGCATGAAAATCATATATAAATATATTCTGTTCTTACTGTCATTGAGTTTTCTTTTAGCTACATTATATCACAGAGAACAAATTAATTCAGACACCATGGTGCAATCGTACTCGCTACACAGTCATTCTGGTTTCACAAAAATTGCTGATAGAACATTGATGCAAAATGAGGTAGTAGTAGTAGTAGTAGTAGTAGTAGTAGTAGTAGTGGTGGTGGTGCATTTTAATAGTAATATTTGTCTCCCAGCAAAATTTCATAAAATACTACATTAAGTATATTATAAAGCAATGAGATAAAGTGGTGAGCATAATCATAGGAGTGAAAAAAAAATCTGTTGATTTTCATTTTTAAGAACAGATCAATGATTTGTGTTCTTTGAAAATCCGATTTTCTCCTCTTTTCTGCGTAAATATTTCTTCGCTTAAACAAGAGCTTCGCTAGTTCTACTGCTTCTACATTCACACTTGATACATAACTAGCCTTGTAGTTGTTCGTACTTTGCTCAAGGATAGCCCTGGTCAGGCAGACTTAATTGCGCAATCTAATTGTGACCATCCTATCTTCCTTTTTTATTTTTTCCACAAGACTCGTGTTTCTGCTTTTTAAAACGGAAAGGTCTGATATTTAGGAGACTTGGCCATGTAGAGCACCCCTCTTTGATTTGTACATACATTTATTGTCGTTGTTTTAACCCAAGTTCATGCAGACCTTATAATCAAAGATGGGTCAACAATAACCATATATCCTTAGTATATTTAAGCTCCAATTGTTCCTTCTTTCATTTTTTTTTAAGACAGAGGTGGTGGTGTAATTTAGGAGAAATTTGAATGCAATGTTTAGCAGGTCGTATGACCCTGAAAATATTTCCTCGTAGTTCTTCCTACGAGGACAATATTTGGTCTTTTAAATCCCTATATTTCATAAGTTCATTCCCTTTGACTTCGTAATTAAACTTCGGGGTCATTCTCGTAATGATGTTAATTATCCACCATAAAACAATTGATATTTTCTGCTTCTGCAATACAGTTTCAATATCACATGTAAGTACGGTTCATAATTCACCACTAAAAGTATTTGATTCTCGCTCTGTAAAGAGAAGTTTGATGAAATATGTGAAGAAATTAAGAAAATCTAAAATATCGTTATCTGCAAAAAGTGTCACTGGGAGTTTCTCCGCTCCTCGCAGGATAAGGAAAGTTTTTTTTTCAAAGCTATTTGCTAAATCCCTTCCTGCACTTAACGATGATAAAACTTTGAACGGATATATTCGCTTTCTCTGTTCAAAGGGTTAACTAGGCACGTACTACAAACGGTGGTGAATTGGTATAATTGTTAGATTGTAGAGCAAAATGGCCGGCAGTATTTAGATACGCCTCCTTAATAATCAAAATTGAAAGGCCAAATTTTACTTCCGTACTTCAAAAACAAATAACATGGGCATAACTACAGGGTTTTACCCACCAGACTTTGGGAGGTCATAACTTTCAGAAAAATGAATATTTTTTAATGAAATTTTCTATGCATATATTATTTATTATGTAGATCCCGAATATACAAATTTCCGGTGAAAGTGTTTTGGAATGGGGGTGGGGGACAATTTTCAGAAATTTCAACAGAGTCCATTTAAATTCTTCTTAACTTCCATGAAAATTAATATTTTTTCGTGAAATTTTCTACAAATATACCTTGATGTATGTACATTTCGAGCATGTAGGAATTTTGAAGGAAACAACTGCAGGTTATTTTTGAGAAGCGTTCCCAACTCG
>NC_068986.1:45207733-45209043 GCF_001194135.2 Octopus bimaculoides
CACGCACACACGCACACACACGCACACATATACATACATACACACATACATACATACACACATACATACATACATACATACATACATACATACATACATACATGTATGTGTGTGTGTCTGCTGTCTGTTTGAATAAAATAAGTTTTACTTTTTAATATCGAAGGTAAATTTTTTTATTATATGTCTATAAATACGACAGTAAAAAATACAAAAATGTTTTCCACATAACAAATGTTTCCATGCAGCAGTTTTACTGTATAAGTATTAGTGTATGTTTTCACAAGGTGATTTTACACGCACAATCCTAAAAGAAAAGAGAGAAAGAGAGAGGGAGAGAGAGAGAATATTACTGCTTAATGAAAGGTTTTTGGATGAAATAAAGTTTCCGAATATATAAAGTTTTACTAAATAAATTTTAGTACATGTTGTAGCCAAAAGTGGTTCTGCAGTAGAAGAAAAATGATACTTTACTGACCGGGACCGGTTTTCGCTGTTTTTCAGCTACTCAATGCATTTTTAGACACACACATATAAAGTTCTTTTTTTGGAATAGTGGATCTCGAAACAGACAAAGCTATTAATGACTTGTAAATATTAGATTGAAAAACGCTTTTGGATAGGAAAGTTAAAGGCTGCCTGTGGGACGTTTTATGACGTCACCAGTATACGCACACTTTATACACACATGCTTACGCAAACACACCACGCCACCAGCCACTTCCTTCCTTCCGGTCAATTCAACGTGTAGCATCATTAATTCAGAGAAGTTTTTTTCCTCCTCCTTTCTTTTCGTAGAAGAGCATAGGCTCAAAACGTTAAAGACTTCTAATTATCCTGAGCGTCAAACCAATACACTCTGTTCGTTGTTATTTCAGCTGCCTCTGTTTTTGGTATATGCTTTCTGTATAGCTATTGTATAATTTTAGTCATATATATATATATATATATATATATATATATATATATATATCTGTAAAAATATGTGACAATTATTCGGTAGCCATGATAAAACTCCGAGTTTCGGATGCCAGAGTGGAAACCCACGCCGCCATCTCTTCAGTTATCTGGCCATTGAAAATTGCTATGAAAATGACCGTTAAACAAAGGGAAATTACTGTGTGGTTGACCGTCATTAAGACAAAAGAGCTATTAGAATGACCGCTAAGTGAGAGGAGGGAGTAAAGGTAAGGGAGTAAAAATGTCCATAGTATTCGCGTAAGCGCACCAGTCCATACATATACATGCGCGCCCGCACACCCACGTACATGTCGACGCGTCTAATAACCAAAGTTTTTATGTCTTGACAAAAA
>NC_068986.1:45210108-45212320 GCF_001194135.2 Octopus bimaculoides
GAGGAAATGCTCCCGCAGAAATAAGTATGACCATCCATTATAGAAATGGTTTGCATATTTCTCCTTTAATGAAATGAAGAATATGTATGCGAATACTAAAGTTATGTTTTCATTTGTTCTTACGATAGATAAATGCGTAGAGCCTCGTCGGGATTAGCTGTGCTATGAAAAAAAGGTGAAACACGGGATGGGTAAATAAAATCGGCTAAATTTTCAGTTTAATAAAATTTGTGAATTGGAGATCTTATAATGAAACACCCACTTGATTTAAATCCAGTACTGGCGGAAAAATTCATCTAAATAAGAATCTACAAGTGAAATAGTATACGTACCAGCAATGAGTTATGCGTGAGCTGTAAGCACGTAGGCTGGTTAATGACAGCATTAGTAGGAAGAGTAGCCTCTCTTGGAACAAACGTCACATTTTGAAAGATATGTCTTCGCGATCATATATTACGTATTGGTGGTAAATTCCATTGAGACGTTAGAAGACTGAAAAAATTATATTCATATATTGTATTTAGCAGGAGTCTGCCAAGATATATTCCCGATAACTTATGACCTCAGTAAGCTAGCGAAACACATCAGGTATACAGTGACCTCCGTATTAAAAGGGATAAGATGAAGCTACAGATATCTATTTACAAGAAAGTAGACTGAGCTAGTAAGAGCTAAATTACTTCGCTAAGAGTACAGGTGGGCGGCAAACAACATTAAAGACTTACTGACTATGAGGTATAAACCTTTAGGTTGTTAGGTACATACCCAGATGCAAATGTGCAATACGAGATTGTTCTGTATTGATAAGAAATGTAAAAGCACACGAAGACTTCTAAGTATGGCAATGAATGTTGACTACACCAAGTTGTATGGAGAATATATTTCTTATCAGCAGTTCCAAAAGTTATCTCTCTGTCTGTTTATATATATATATATATATATAGTGGATAGAATCCACTTCATGCATGCAAGATCCACTTATACTGCTACAAGATCGTGTACACACATATACAGGCCGAAATTAACTTTCTTTACCTTGCATGCTGTGCTATGAAAAAAAGGTGAAACACGGGATGGGTAAATAAAATCGGCTAAATTTTCAGTTTAATAAAATTTGTGAATTGGAGATCTTATAATGAAACACCCACTTGATTTAAATCCAGTACTGGCGGAAAAATTTTTAGTCGAAGAAATCGATCCCAGGACTTATTCTTTGTAAGCCTTGTACATATTCTATCAGTCTATTTTGCTGAACAGCTACGTTACGTCAACACACCAACATTGGTCGTCAAGCGATGGGGTGGGGTGGGGGGACAAACACACACACACACACACACACAGAACAGGCTTCTTTCAGTTTCCATCAAATTCACTCAAGATTTTAGTCGGCTTAAGGGTATAGTAGAAGACACTTGCCAAGGATGCCACGCCGTGGGACTGAGCCCGGAACATACATACATATGTGTTCATACTTAAATCTATACGTATATATATATTAATATGTGGGCACAGGACGTCATGAAACGTGTACAACAAAAAAGTACGAAGCACGAGTACATGGAACATGAACTGTTCTTTCGAACAACGAAAGACACAAATGGAAAACAAACAACATAAAGAACGACCCTTCATCAGTTGTTGACTGTTTTTCTAGTCCCGTATTTCGAACATCTAACAACAATATACGCTTTCGATAAAACAGTTGTTCCCGCAAAGCAAATTAAATAAAATTTGGGATTTTTGCGGAGGGTCAAAATAGGTAACACAAATAGGACAGTGAAAACAAACAGGAAGGACTGCTAAGCTTAAATGAGGTTATGGTGGCGAACGCGTAAATAAAGCTAGGACAAGAGACAAACAAGAACACATCTTCCTTGTTCCAGCTACAACGGAGAGAAAGAAATAAAGACAGCCTATGGTCACGTAGGAGCCACGTGAGCAAAGGAGGAGGAGTGAGGGAGAGAGAGTGACAGAGTAATAGAATAGAATAGTAGGAGAAGAGGAGGAAAAAGAATAAGAGAGAGAAAAAGAGAGGAAAACGAAAGAGTAAAAAGATCGTATAGAGTGCGCACCAAAATTATTAAGATAAGACTCACTTAGAAGAGGATGCGTGGCGTTCTATCATATAATAATATATATATACATACGTATATATACATACGTATATGTACGCATATACACATACATATATACATACTTACATCTATACGTA
>NC_068986.1:45212330-45218587 GCF_001194135.2 Octopus bimaculoides
TATGCATATGTGGGCAGAAACGTGTACAACAAAAAAGTACGAAACATATCTATATGTATGTATGCATGTATGTATGTATAAATTATGAGTTAGAGGTTATGCAACCGTCTAAGGGATATATGTATCTGTAGGCACTACTGGTGCATTACCTAACCATATATAGGCCTTGCTGTATGGTTAACAGTAGTTGGTAATTTGAGGGTAAGCCGTGGTTTAATATATTCAAAGTTGTGGTGAAAGAGTACAGCAGGGTTCGCCACCATCCCCCGCCGGAGCCTCGTGGAGCTTTAGGTATTTTCGCTCAATAAACACTCACAACGCCCGGTCTGGGAATCGAAACTGCGATCCTATGACCATGATCCAATGGCCACTGGGCCATTGCACCTCCACTATTATCCATCTAAAGAACTACTAAAACTGAAGTATCAAAAATACTAACAGCATTTACTAAATCCGTACTAGAAACAACTAATAACACTCATGATTACTCCTGTAGACGTATTAACGGATGACAGAGCGAATATTATACAGGGTTACGTGCTACTTCAAATTTGTTGCAGGCGTTTCTTTGTTTCTTAGAAAGGAAAGGGCCTCAGTTCACCTAGCTCGGTGGACCTCAACCGGGGTTCATGTAGCCCTTAGGTGTCCGTAAAAGATTTTGTTAAATTTTATCTGCAACAGGCGTGGCATGTGGTAAGAAGCTTGCTTTCCAACCACCTGGTTCCGGGTTCAGTCCCAGTGCACGGTCCCATAGGTAAGTGTCTTCTACTATAGCCTCGGGCTGACCAAAGACTTGTGAATAGATTTGGTAGACGGAAACTGAAAGAAGCCCGTCGTATATATGTATATGTATATTTGTTGTGCCTTTGTGTCTCCGTTTGTCTCCCGCCATCGCTTAATTACCGATAGAAAATATACCAGGCTTAAAAGAAAGTATTGGGGTCAATTCATTCGACTAAAATTCTTCAAGGTGGCGCCCCAGCATGGCTGCTGTCCAGTGACTGAAACAAATAAAAGAAAATAAATTGGTTATAACTTCTACAACACACAAAATATTTTGATAATTATTTTTATACAATTCTTAATAATATTTTAATTATAAAAATATGATAGGATTTTTTAAACATCAAGTGGCTAAGAGTAAAATAGAAATCAAAGGAGCCCATAGGTAAAAACATGGTTGAGAAACACTGACCTAACTATTGGAAATGGGGACCAGATAATTTGGGATCGCGATAAGCTAGCATCATAACGGGGAAGATATGAATCCGTCATCATGCTTTAGACCATGAAACTGGAGTTAAGCTCGGCTGTTTGGAAACTTCTTGAAGATTAGGAAAATAAGCGCTCATTATTTCAGTTAAAACTTCAACCAACTGGGTGTTTCATAACAGGAAAGCACATCTTCATAATGTATTAGAAGGGTAAAAACCCCTTTCGGTCATGTATGACCATGGGATTGCACCTGGAAAGTTCCCCTCCGAGGCACAAGTCCGGGCAAGGTTATTTTTATGGAAGACCAGCAGTCGCCCATGCATACCAGCCTCTCCTCTCTTCACGCCGCCAATGTTATCCAAGGGAAAGGCAAAAGCCGATACAGCTTGGCACCAGTGATGTCGCCACTCATTCTACAACTGAGTGAATTAGAGCAACGTGAAATAAAGTGTATTGCTCAAGAACACAACACACAGCCTGGTCTAAGAATCGAACTCACTACCCCATGTTTGCGAGCTCGACACTCTAATCACTAAGCCACGTGTCTTCTGCTATTGTTTAGTACCATCTCTACTCTGATTAAAAATACTCAGAATAATAAAATTTTTAGCTATGACCATTTCAGAGTAGAAGTTTCCTCGGTCTATATGAGGCATAAACCGCCTTTTTCGAGAAGTGGGCCGTATTCTCATACGTGGCTTATCATCAAGCGGGCCACACTACTCAAGAAAAAATACAAAATGAAGATAGGTTTTCGTTAGGTATGTCATTCAGAGACTCCTGCGAGCCGCATGTTGCCAACGACTGGTCTATATTATCTAATGTTTCCATTTTTGTTTTCATGTGAACTAAAGATTGGGCTACTATTTCTAGCTGATCGAGCGACCACATAGAGGCTTCGCCATCGGTAATAAAATGGAGATATGTGCTGAAACAGATGAAATAGACACCCTGAAAGGCATTCATCAGATTCGTTGTTGTTGGCACTCCGTCGCTTACGACGTCGAGGGTTCCAGTTGATCCAATCAACGGAACAGCCTGCTCGTGAAATTAACGGGCAAGTGGCTGAGCACTCCACGGACACGTGTACCCTTAACGAAGTTCTCGGGGAGAATCAGCGTGACACAGAGTGTGACAAGGCTGGGCCTTTTGAAATACAGGTACAACAGAAACAGGAAGAAAGAATGAGAGAATGTTGCGGTGAAAGAGTACAGCAGGGTTCGCCACCAACCCCTGCCGGAGCCTCGTGGAGCTTTAGGTGCTTTCGCTCAATAAACACTCACAACGCCCGGTCTGGGAATCGAAACCGCGATCCTATAACAGCGAGTCCGCTGCCCTAACCACTGGGCCATTGCGCCTCCACTATCATCAGATTCAGTGTGAGGTTTAAAAAACATAAAGGTAGTGGAAGGACAGAACATTATATCTCAATTATTTCCGTTTGTCGTTGTTTAGCTTCAGTTCAGTCTTATTTGAACAAGCCTATAATAACAGACGTTCCGTCCGTAGCGCTACCATCCTTTTATACAGAAGGGTTTTCGTTGCCTAGCCCTTTATTTAGGACCAGTGTTTTCAGCAATAAATGAGTACTGGTCGAGTAGTAATGCAACCCTCTTTCCCTCCAGCTGTCATATCGTTAGTGAACTGTTTTATTTTTTATCCAGATACCAATTTCCTCGAGAGGAGCTCTCTTGAGGACGATTTCGTCAGGCAAAAAAAAAGAAAGAACAAAAACAAAACAAAAAGATAACTGAAAAAAGGAAAGAAAAGCAACTACACTGTGGAAGAACTATTTAACCCTTCAAAACATTTTCAAAAGTTTGTCTTAAAAGTCCATGCCTGTTTTCAGACTGTTAGATAATCCTTGTCTGATGCGTTCTGATAAAGCTTTCATTTCATAAGTCCAAAGTTTCTTTGACGGTTGAAAAAAATTGGAAATGTGTATCAATTTATGATGCATGGAAGGCGACGAGCTGGCAGAATCGTTAGCGCGCTGGGCAAAATGCTTAGCGGCATTTCCTCTGTCCTTACGTTCTGAGTACAAATTCCGCCGGAGTCAACTTTGCCTTTCATCTTTTGGGGATCAGTGAAATAAGAACTAGTTGAACACTAGGGTCGATGTAATTGACTTAATCCCTTCCCCGAAGTTGCTGGCATAGTGTCAAAATCTGAAGCCAATATATGATGCATGGACGCTTGGGAAATATATCTTGTGTATAACAGGTAAAGCGCAAGGGTTAATTACATGCAAAGCTGTTAAATTTACTTTTAAATTTGAAATTTAAGTCTATTTAATTGAGCGTTAAAATGTTCGTCACACAGCTTCGGCCTGGTACCGCGGCTTCAAGGTCTTTTAGACTCATTTAAAAATTCTGTTTTGATCCTAAGTGGTTTTACACAAAATTAAAGAAAGATTTTGAAAGTTTAAGTATCATCATTACCATTTATATATTTGCTAGAAATGCGGTAGAAGCAAACCTATATCTTAATAGACGTAACAGTGTTAATAATTTTACTGCTGGAGCTTTAAGTGTTTTCGCTCAATAAACACTCACAACGCCTGGTCTGGGAATCGAAACCGCGATCCTATGACCGCGAGTCCGCTGCCCTAGCCACTGGGCCATTGCGCCTCCACAGTTAGATACCATAGAACATACAATAAACAAGTATTATTTGTTATTAATTTGATTAAAAATAAAAAAATTTTTAATCCGGTCGTCGTCAAATTAACTTTTCTTCCAGGGTCGATAGTAACCTGTAAAGTACTGTACCTCCCACCCCCTTCTGCATAAGTTTCTGGCCGTGTGCTTGTGTACGAAATTACCTTCATTCAATGTCATGTCACCTTTTAAACAAGGTGGATCAGTTTGGCTCTCTTTAAAATGTAACTCAATTCTCGGCAGTTTCAGAGAGGCACACACACACACACACACACAGAGGCACGCACACACACACACACACGCATCATTCGCGATTGACAGTCAGTTTTGCTCGAAATTTGTTTTCAGTTACAAACATTACTGAAAACCATTGTTCACAACCAAGTGTGTGTGGGAAGAGCAAAAAGTACACCCATTTTTGTAGACAAACAAACGGCTTGCGTTTAATTAGTTGCGAATACTTGGAAATTTCAATGTTTTTACAGGCCTTGGATACCCCTAAAATTTCTTATGAATACCCCTGGGAGGACGCATATCTCCTGGGAGTACGCTTAGTACAGTTTGAGAAGCCAGAATTACGTATTCCTCCAAAAATACCTTCACTGAAGTGCAATCACAAACTCCTATAAAGCTGACTTTGCGATGCAGTGTAAATTCCCAGTTGAGCCAAATAGGGAAATCCCTACGTAGCCACTCGAGATTCTCTATGTAGCAGACGAAACTCCCTCTATCGTTAAAAAGAATAAAAGAGGAACGCAAAGGGTAAGATAGTCTTAGAGATACAATGGCAATAAAAAAAGGGGGAATAGTCACGGCTGGAATGACTTTGATTACAGGCATGACTGATGAAGATGACGTGAGGTTAAACATCAACAACTAAATTATTCCACTTAAATTCTCATACTTTGAGTTAGCTGTTAGGGATACTTACATTCATGTTTACACGCTTACATACATTCACACACTCATGCATGCAAACACATACATGCATACATACATAAATACATATATACATAAATGCATGCATAAATACATGCACGCATGCTTACATATATACATATATGCCTGAGCTGTGTATAAAAACGCGAGAAAGGTATTGAATGCAGTTTCTTGCTACGTGCGATCCTTCAGACAAAAACTCTAAATAGCAAACGAACGTATTCCTCAAATTTAAATGTACGTGTGTGCGTGTGTGACTATATACACTAGCCTACATTTCGTACGAACTAGGAAATGCAGTATTGTAAGGTGTCGTTTTCAAATGTATTTAGTACCATAAATATAATGAACTTGTATTTCACGAGAATCGAAACTGAGCAGTATTTTTCAATTGCCTGAATCTCCACCTCTTATTCTACAATATTCGACATCATATATGCAAAATTCAAAAAACTTTTGAAGAGGGAATATCAACACAAAACTTGGAAGAGAGAAAAAGAAATCTAGAATATGTGTATGTTACAGCGAAAGAGTATTACATTACAGAAAATCTGCTTCTATAGAAATGTAACAAAATCTATCAATCTACCTATCTATACCTGTCAGATAATTTGCACATATACAGTTAGATCAATTTGTTTGTTTATATATCTCTCAGTCTACCTAATATTCTCTATATCCATTCAATTTAGGCAGTCATCTATCTATATCTTCAGTCTATTAGCCCTGACCGCATTTTATGTCTGTACATTATTTTACATTTTTTATATTCTTCGTTATATTCTATAATCCCCGTCAATTTATTTATTGAACGATTTTCCAGTTCTATTTCACTGTGGTCAACACGATTCAAAACAACACTACTGCCACTCTACTACTGCTACTACTGTTCTGTTGCTGTGGTGTAGACGTTATTACCGCTCCTACAACACCACTATTGTTGCTCCTGTTATATATATATATAAACACACACACTTTTTCTTTACCACAAAATTCAGGTCGATTTATACTTTTTATATACACGCAGTAGATGTTAAGTCAGAAACAAGATAGAAAGAGAAAGAGAGAGACAAAGACAGACAGAGGGAAAGAGAGAGAGAGATAGAGAGAGATTAGCATACGGACAGGGTGAAACAAAAGGGAAATGTACGCTACAACTTGCTGTTGATGTCTCTGTTCTCTAGGTTCGAATCATGCAGACAAGCCTTATACACTTTATAAAATATTAGCAATATAAAGTAAATATAAGCAAACCCTACAATATTTATTCGTTTTATCAATATTTAGTAATATATATGTGTGTGTCTGTGTGTGTGTATTGATAAGAAGTGTGATGTGAGAGAATAGATGTTTATTTCATTAGTTGACGTATTTTTCTCGATAGCCACGTACCAAGCTGGGAGCTTACTGTGATCCCCTGGTTCTTTGAATGCCTTATATATA
>NC_068986.1:45223153-45223777 GCF_001194135.2 Octopus bimaculoides
TATTGTATACACATACACACATATATATATACCGTAAATCCTCGAGTATAATCTGCATTTTTTCCCCAAAATTTAAAAGTCAAAATCCCTAGTGTGCACTATATACGAAGTTAAAAATCGAAAGTATTTTCTTAGCAATGTCCAAGTCTCTATTTACTGTCCGGCAATGTTTATTCCGATGCATTTTGTGATGTCGGGCGCGAAAATACCTTAAACTAATACCTTAAGCTATATTCATTTTTCACTGACGTTATTACTGTTATTTCTTTATTTTCTGCCAACAAAGTGCACAAAAAAGCTACACGTTTGCATTGTGTTATGTATACAATAATAATAAAGGACGTTACCGTATATGTTTACAAACCAAGGGCGTTATATAGACCTCCTTCACTAAAGTTAGAGAAGGGGTGTGTATTATACACAAGGTTTAGGTTTTTCAGAGGTACAGCCCCCTAAAAATCCCCTGCGTATTACTCTTAAGGGCGGACTATACTCGAGGATTTACGGTATATATGTGTATATATATCCATGCATACATGAGTATCTTGTGTCTGCGTAAGCATATGTATATACACATACATTCATAAATATGATATATATATATATATATATATATATATATAT
>NC_068986.1:45223787-45228109 GCF_001194135.2 Octopus bimaculoides
ATATATTCACACATACATCACAGACGCATGTGTGTATTATTCTGGTCCGAAGATCACCCTCAGATAAAGTTTAGTTTACAGAACTCTGTATGCACAAATTCGTTTAATCTCGAATTGGTTTCAGACATTGAGCTGCGGCTTCTATGGTTTAATCAATAATATCGATTACAGTATTTCTTTCAGTCTGGTACTCGTTTCATTACTCTCTAGCTGTCGACCTGCTTCGTTAAAAGTACTCAATATAAAGACAGATATTAGACCGGTGCCAATATAGAGATGCGTTGATAGACACACACACACATATGCACGCTTGCAAACACGCACACACACACTCACATTTTTTTTATTGTTTACTCTTTTATTTATATCAATCTTCGGACTGCGGCTATAGTCGTGTCCCACCTTGAGGGAGGGGTTTAGTCGATCAAGCCGATACCAGTATCTATCTCTTTTATAGCCGAACCGCTAACTTACAGGGACATAAACAATAAAACACCGGTTATGAAACGGTGAGAGACAAATACGAAACTCAAACGCGCACACACACACACACAACACACACATACGTGACCACACTGATAGATGCATGCATACATGCACACACACGCACGCAAACACACACACGCACGCAAACACACACACACATAACGAGAGAGAGAGAGGACATTTGTATATACATATATATATGTTTGCAATGTATATATGTATATAGTTTTTTCCCTTTGAAAAATTCAGCCCGGTCGGCCACTTTACGAAATGATAAGGTTGTATGGTTAAAGTGAAGGCAGTTCTTTCGATTTGTAAACATCTGAGTTGGTGTGTGTGTGTGTGCGCATGCGTGCTTATGTGTATGTTATGACCAAACCAAAGACACACCAAATCCAGAAGAGGGCGAGTCGATTACATCGACCCCACTGCTCAACTGATACTTATTTTAGCGAACCCGAAAGGATTAAAAAAATAAACTCGACCTCGGTGGACTTTGAACTCAGGACGTAAAGACGGACGAAATGCTGTTAAGCATGTTTCTCAGCGTGCTAACCATTCTACCAGCTCGCCGTCTTAGGGAGATATTGTTGGTACTCTTATGGCGGCGATGAACTGGCAGAATCTTTTAACATGCCGGGCGAAATGCTCAGCATTCATCACTGGTGTTAAGGAAAGCAAAATAAGCATTGATATCCATGTTCCTTGTTTGGTCGACAATTTTTCCTCTCGTGACTACCAAATATCTTTATATTTTACTTGTTTCAATCATTAGACTGCTACCATTCAATAGATCTGCATAAAAAATACTGGATTTCTCAAAAAAAAAAAAAAAAAAAAAGAGAGAGAGAGAGAGAGAGAGATTCGCATTTTTAAAATACAGTTGATTAATAGTACAGTGAAAACATGTAAAACATTCCAAGGATTCTCTATTTGAAGCTTTGGGGATGAATGCATAAAGAAACCCGCATACCCTCAACTTAAGTACAAATGTACACACACACACACCATTCCAGATATCCACAAAATCTAATACTTGTTTTGACTCAATCTCGTGATGTGAACATTATTCAAATACAGATTAAGGTAATAAAAAAATGTGTAGCTGATATGACTCTTCTCTGCAGATCCCATCACGTAGCATTTCCATTTCCTTAGCAGGACTGATAAGGAGTTCGCTGCAAAAAAGAAACGCAATGTTCCAAGGTGACAGATAAGTTGTCGTTCTGGAATATTCTCTATTTATAGTCTAATGTTGTCAGTAATATAGTTCTTATGGATAGTTCTGTGGATCATGGCGTTGTCAGTCTCTTAACGGCATCAACAATAGCAGCTGGAACCTAAACAAAGTGTAGTGATTCTAAAATCCACAAGTGAGGGATGGTGCAAAATGCCTACTTATAGTCTAAGCTATACAGTCATCAGATTTCGCTTCTTTAAGGACAGCTTGGTTGAAGGGAGTGCTACTCAGTACAGCTCCACATTCCTTTCTTCCCTCCTGCTCACATTGGGTATTTCGTAGTGATTCAACTAACCCGTACACACCTTAGACATTACATCCATGCATGATGCTACTGTGGTTTTTGGCCACATGAGTCTCCTCGCCTTTATCTAACAATGTTGTACGAACAACTGCCAGCCAGCGTGACTCATCGATATCCGCGTTCATTGTTCTTTTGGACAGTTTAACGGGGGTTGCCCTGTAGAGTGTGAGCTTCCTGTACCAATAACCGACGATCAGGTCTCCTCCAGGTAATTTTCCAGTTGGTAGTTTCACAACCGTCAGGAGAGTTTCAAGGGTGATATTGGGAGAGAAACTTGCACAGTAGCTCATTTAACCATATTGCATTATAGTTGTGTTGTCTGTTTACGTTCTAGATGTCACCTCTTCAGAAAAAAAAAAATACCATTTAGATCAGTGGTTCTCAACCATTTTTTTGCCTATGGACTCCTTTGATTCCTATTTTACTCTGTGGGTGGGACTCCCTTAGCCATTTGATGACTAAAATCTCCCTAAATGTTATTAGGAATTGTATTTAAAATTGTTTAAATATTTTGTGTATCGGAGAAATATAACCAGTTTATTGCATATAAATTTTAACAACAAAATATTGTATGGACCCTCAACGGCCATATGGACCTTGTTGAGAACCACTGATCTAGATCATTCTGGAGAGCGGCTTTTACGACCCTGGTGGTATTGGTCTTTCATACTGTGATATACGGCTTGTAGGGTTAACGTAAAGTGTGATTGTTGGCAATTCCCTTATTTGCCGCCCGTAGTTCATGTTTAATAGCAACTAGCTTACCTGTTTGTAGGTCTTGTCGACAGTTCCTGTAGACCTTATGCAATCTATTATAAAGTCGCAGATGGTGAATCGTGGATTTATTATTTACTTTGCAGCGGCTGTCTTATATTTTTTTTCTGAGTCTATGGACATTTATCTTGATAGGGGTCGTCCATTTTAATTGTGTTTTCTCATTACCAGCGATCTCTGTCACTCCCATCTCTTGGCGGATGGTAATCGTAACTAAGTATTATAGGATATTCAATGTTCAAAAGCCAGGATTCTCGATCCGTGTTAGGTGTTCCTTAGCAACGCAATCGATCACAGATAACATGAAATCAGTTAGTTTTCTGTTGATTCATGTCGTAATTGTTCCTTCCTATAATTGTTTATTAATGTAAATGATGAAATATTGTTTCAATTTAGCTATTAGTTTTTTTTTTTCTTTTTTTCAATTCTTTATATTCTTCACTAATTTCTGTTTGTTCATTAGCAGCTACCACCCTTCTGTTAAGTGGCGGTATGCTCGTCTCGGTTTTATTCTTGTTATTGTTGTTATATCGGTCGCATTTCGCATTATTTAAGGTCTTCTGGGGATGACAATCCATTGCTCTGGTCTTTTATTTAACGTGCGATTTTAACAGCTGATTTTTTAAATTTTACTCGGTGAAGGTGGCTTCTTGTCAAAAATAGCTAAAAAAAAAAAAAGGCTTGTTTTTTTTAATGTATTTTGTAAGTACATTTTACATCTCTGAGACCAATAAACCCGATATGGTAGTTTCAGGTTTGCAATGATAAAGAGCCCGAGCTAAACTCTTCTGTTTAGCCATATCCGATGATTGTTAATTTAACTTGTTACACTTGGAAGATTCTTCAACATGAAACCGTTCGGTAATATGACATGGCTATGAGACTAAATTTATAATATTTTATAAATAGTGTAGCCATTTGATTACCTAATATTCGAGTTCCTGCTGACTTATGCACAATTATTGGACACCCATATGTATATATATATATATATATATATATATATAGGCAATGACAATTTGATTAAGGCAAATAAATGAGCATCAAAAACATTAATTCACCAAAAAGAAAGTTTCTGTGCAAGTTATTCAGCAAGAACTTACAGAGCCTTCATCTATCATCTACACAGGAGATCGATCGTCAGTAGATCATATATCCGAAAAAGAAGCACACTCTAAGTAAAGTATACAGCAGTAATGTATTTACATGCAGTTAAATATCTGTTAAATAAAGCTAAGCTCTTTATGCATGCAAAACCATTGGTCACTCTAAGACCGGACATATATTTAACTGCGTATATATATATATATATTATTACAATTAAAAGGGTAAAGGATTATCAATTTATTAATAAATTAATAATTAATAATTAATAATTTCTTCTAAACCAGAAACATGTCTATGATTAACTATGGCTAGTTTAGTTCGTTATTTTTCTTCTTGTTTTGCCTATGTGGGTTGCGGGTAACTGCTATCTGTTGGAGTTTCAGCATTTTTAACTGCTATTTCTGAACTTCG
>NC_068986.1:45228119-45229687 GCF_001194135.2 Octopus bimaculoides
ATGTATTTACATGCAGTTAAATATCTGTTAAATAAAGCTAAGCTCTTTATGCATGCAAAACCATTGGTCACTCTAAGACCGGACATATATTTAACTGCGTATATATATATATATATCGCTCAGAGATTTAAAACATGTTATTTTTCTCGATACGGGATCAGCGCCTGTGTGTCGCTTAAAGAATATATAGTATTTGCGAGTGGAGATAGCTTTCGTTACTAGCTGGCGATTATCTCACACTGAGGACGGATAACATTCAGAAACCTAGATCTGTATCATATAAGGCTGGGAGCGATGATCTTCCTTCGAAATACTATATACGGACCCAGGTTGTGTGTCATTAGCCAGATGGAGATGTTTTCCCGGGGCTAAAACAACAGTAACATCGTTCTTTACAGGACTGCCACGTTATCTTGGCATATAAACACACACACACACACACAATAATTAATGGAAAAAACCACAACAACGCGAGGACGTAACAAATGCAAAGTATTAATAAGATGCTCAGAGAAGGAAAGAGTGGTTGTTTTACGTTTCGAGCATAGCTCCACTTCGGAAACAGGAGAAAAAGGAAAGTCCCAAAGAAAAAGAAGGAAGAAAAAATCGCCAACAGTCTACGTATATTTTTGAAATGACCGGAAGTAGATAGACAAAGAGAAAATGCTTTCTGGGGCAGGAGAGTGTGAAGAATGGTTGGTATTTGTGTGTATGTGCGTGGTAGCGCGTGTACGTGTGGTAGTTGTGACGTTTGTGTGTGTGTATGGGGGAAGTAACTGTGTATGTGTGACAGTAACTGTGTGTGTGTGGTAGTAACTGTGTGTGTGTGACAGTAACTGTGTGTGTGGTAGTAACTGTGTGTGCGTATGATGGTAACTGTGTGTGTGTGTGGTATTAACTGTTTACAAGTGTTTGTGTTGTGTGAGTGGTCTGTGTGTATTAAGGTCACAGTGAGAGATCAGCAGCTATAGTGATAGGTGCGTGTATAGCCGGTTATGGCAGTGTGTATGTGTATGTGTGTTTTTGCACGTGTGCGTAGATGGGATGGTCAGTAGGGAGTGGGAGTCAGTTTGAAGGATAACTGAGAGGCAGTCTGAAGGGTGTGTGTGGATGTGTGTGTGTGTGTCTGTGTTGGCATGTGTACGTAGACAGAGTGGGAATGTGTGTGTGTGAATATGTGTATGGGTGCGCATGCGTCTCACTCTGTCTATCTGTTTGTGTGTGTGTCTCTTTCTCTCTCTGTATATGTATGTGTGCTCGTGTGTGTGTATGTGCGTGTGAGTGCATGGAAGTGTATATACGTGTGTGTGTTGTATGTGTGGAAGTATATGTACGTTCATGTGTGTGCGTGCGTGCGAGTGTGTGAGAGGGGTGAGGTGGGGTGTGGGCGCGTTCTCATATATATATATATATATATATATAAACAATATATGAGTATATGCATATATATGTACATGTATGTACATACCTTCATCTACATGTACATATAGATACATAACTGGGTACATGACGCGGCAAAAGAACATGGACAAAATGATAAACAAGGTACAACAAACAAGCAAGCCACA
>NC_068986.1:45230386-45231129 GCF_001194135.2 Octopus bimaculoides
GCCGTCCTCCTATACTTGATGTATTTTATATTTATAATCGAACGCCATGCAGCCTTGTCCACAATAAGTTTTTATTTTTATTTATAATTTCTGCGACTCTTCTTTGTTTGTTTCTTTCTTTTTCTCTCTACCTCTCTACAACCACTTTATTTTCTGTTTCTTCCTCTCCTTCTTTGCTGTCCCCTGTCTATCTTTCTTCCACTCCTTACAATCTGTCGTTCCTTCTACCTTCTCCTCACTCCCTTTGTTTCTTTCCCTCATCCTCTCTCTTGTCTCCCTTCTCTTCTGCCTGTTTACTCCCACGTGACTACAGGCCATTTTTTTTCCTCACCTCTGTCCGTTTTGGATGCGACGTGTACTTTTCTGGACGTATTTTTTTTGCCTCCTGAAATTTTTCTCTCCTTTTCTTTTCGTCTTCTACTATTTTCTTCTCTGTGGAGGCGCAATGGCTCAGTGGTTAGGGCAGCGGACTTGCGGTCATAGGATCGCGGTTTCGATTCCCAGACCAGGCGTTGTGAGTGTTTATTGAGCGAAAACACCTAAAGCTCCACGAGGCTCCGGCAGGGGATGGTGGCGAACCCTGCTGTATTCTTTCCCCACAACTTTCTCTCACTCTTTCTTCCTGTTTCTTTTGTGCCTGTAATTCAAAGGGTCAGTCTTGTCACACTGTGTCACGCTGAATATCCCCGAGAACTACGTTAAGGGTACACGTGTCTGTGGAGTGCTCAGCCACTTGCACGTTA
>NC_068986.1:45231600-45232957 GCF_001194135.2 Octopus bimaculoides
TATATATATATATATATATATCCATTTAAAAGTGAGTGTTGTGTTAGAACACAGAACACTATAATAATTACTGTAAGAGAACCTCTAATATGGGACTTGTGGTGCATATAAGAACTCGTGCTTATATAGCTAGCGGAAGATAACCACATGCCTTCAGGTCCCGTTCCACGGCATGGCAACTTGAACAAGTGTCTTTTACTATAGCCCCGAACCGATCAAAGTCTTGTGAGTGGTATAGGTAAACGGAAACTGAAAGAAGCCTCGGTTATCTGTGTGGATACATGTATGTATGTGTCTTTGTCTCGCCTGATAGCCAGCGTTGGTTTGTTTACATTCCCGTAACTAAGCAGTTCAAACAAAGAGACCCATAGCATAAGTACCAGACTTTAAAAAAAAAGAAAGAAAACATACTGAGGTCAATTGTTCGACTAAAACGCTTCAAGGTGGTGCCTCAGCATGGCCGCAGTCCAATCATTGAAACAAGCAAAAGGTAAAGATACTTGTACGTAATGACCATACAATTTGTATGAGATTACACATATGTGTAAAATAAAAGAATCATTTTTTGTTAAGTCAGAATATTTATTGAAGTTTTCTATGACTTTTCCTGTATTCACTTGCCTATCACAGAGATATATACAAATGTTATAGTGTATGTATTAGATGTACAATCCAAGATTCTGTGTACCAGGGCATTGAAATGTGTAAACAGCTGTTGAAGATAGAAATGTTTTCTGTCATTGAAAAGGAAAACCGTATCTTGTTAAATTTCTAGCAACCACTTGAAGTATTTCAAATTTTCACCAGATTTTTTCAACGTTTTCTACACTGATGTAGTTTCGAAAATTTAACAAGATTCTAAAGGGCTGTGCCTAAATGATATCAACTATGGTTTAAGTATTTCAATAATGATTGCTGTTGAGTTGATGCTTGTTAAATTTCTTGAGGTACTCAAGTAACTGGAAGAAATTTAACAAGATCCAGGAAATTTAGCTCTTGGTATGTGGAGAATACCATCTCCCTAATACATTCTCAGACAGGTGTTACTAGTTAAACACTTATACGGGATGTAATAGTTTGAACTCTGTATTATTCGTAATACGTGGATTACAATTTTGTCGGTTATTCTTCTTGGCAAACGTAGTGTGTTATACTTTAGAACTAACAATTCCGTAAAAAATGTTTTAATGATTCCATTTCTGGAGAATGTGCGTTCTTGGCGGGACGTGTTTAGGTTTTTCGTACAGGAAATACTTTTGAAATCAAGGAAATTTGATAATTGTCTATCTGCATCTTTAAATACTTGTGTCGGAAAACGGAAATATAGACAAGAAAAAACAAACAAAAAAAAAAAAAA
>NC_068986.1:45232967-45251012 GCF_001194135.2 Octopus bimaculoides
AAAAAAAAAAAAAAAAAACATTTCAATACGATTACAAAAAAAGTCACAAGAAAAGAGTAACATCACATCTAAATATCATAAGTAATTTTTTTTTAGTATAGGGAGAGGACCTGAAATTTGGCGGCAATGTGTTAATCGATTAAATCGATACTCAGCACGGGATTAGTACTTTATTTTATTGACCGCAGAAGGATGCTAGGTAAAGTTGATGGCGGCAAAATTTGAACTCAAAGTGTAAAGAGATGGCAGAGTGGCTAAAGCCTCTAAAAGAATGACTTGTGGTCATTCTTTACGAGGCTTTAGCCACTCTGCCAATCTAGTGCTCGCAAATACCAGAAATAACATTTAAAGTAATTAAATATTTTAAGTAACTTATTAACTAACAATAAATGATTTATACACAGTCACAGTGCAGGTTATATTACAGTAGATTACGATTTACACAATTTGTTAAATGCCTTCGACAGTGTAATTGTTTACTTCTTATATATTAGTCTATAACTAAACAAATTATAATGAAATAAATCAAAAGCAATTTACAAAAAATCGGATTTTACAATTATGATTTCGTTACATCATGTTTATATCACATTTATTTCAGCTTGTTTTAGAAAGTAATTCTTTCACTTATCTCGTCGAGTTCCCGGCAAATAACGATCTCTACCGACTTCAGTAGTTTCACTTTCTGGATCACAAAACGAAGCATCGTCCTCAAATCATTTATTGAAAGTTTCCTGAGACATTTCATCATGTACCTTTATTCTGAGATTTTTTTTTTTTTTTGCTGGTGACTTTTCTACTTGCTTTCGTTGTGTTGTGCAATGAGTGCTCTATTGTTTTTACTATGAGTCACTATTTGACGATCCTTGAGGTTAGTGCTCTACTTCTTTATCTATTAGCGACTAGTATAATTTTGTATGACGGCCGGCAGAGATTTTAAAAAAAAGTTGGCTTAGTGAGACCCAACATCTAGAGCGATCATGAGAGCTCTTATTGTCTTCTAATCATGATTAAGAGAAGGTAGCATAATGAGGTTTTCTTGGTGAGTAGCATTCGTGTTTCCTTGCAGTTGAAAAAAAAAAGACATCTCAATTAGAGGTTGCTTCTGAACTCTTTATTCATGGAGTCACTGCGGGTTTGGTTTGTAGCGTCTAGGATGTGAGTGAATGATGGTTGTGGAAGGTTATGGAAGAATGAAGAGTAATATTGGCTGCGTAAGAGTGGGCGTTATTGGACGTGACAGTAATTGGTCATTGGTGTATAGAAGGAAGAGATAGGGGGATAAAACGAACCCAGAGTTGATAAAATGAGGATCAGAAAGAGCTCCGTCAAACACACCTCACACGTTCCAACAGAACGATTTGATAGGAAGTTAACGATTAAAGAAATGGGAACCAGATGAAACTCAAAGGTGAACAGTTACAATAGCTTGCTTGCCAGACACGGTTGAAAGCTTAGCTAATGTTGGGGGCAACATTTTCTTTTACCAAGCTTCTTCAGGGTAGGAGCTCACTGGTGAGTGATATAGGAGATTAAACGGTTTACTGAAATCAATTCTACAATACAAAAACAACAACCCAACTTAAATACAATCCGAAATATACGAAAAAAATTTCAAATCTTCGCCGGTCACTAAGTAAAGTGATATTAACTGTTAATAAACAAAGTGAAAATAAACTAGTAAACGCAAGGACTGCTCTCATTTTTTTATTTTATAAAACTGTTTACAACTTAGAAGAGCTGGAGTGAAGTAGCACGACGACGCGCTAAAAATGCTCTACATACTATGATAAAACCAGGCCAGAATTTGGTATTGTAAGTCCGTAGTCAATAAAAAAATAAGTAACATCAATATATAATCTAGAATTTGTCTACTATACTCCTTCGCTCTTGATGAAAAAAAAAATAATAACAGAGAAAAAAAAATCTCACAATACATAAATATCACTCCCCCCCCCCAATTCCTACAAGCCTAAAAATTACCCCCCACCCCAAAATCGATATCAACTCGCACCTTATCAAAACTTTCACACGTTGTCTAAAATATGTCAATAATAAGTAAAGATTCTGACTGACAAGATCTTAGAAAGTTTTATATCAACGCCCTCAGAGCTGTTAAGTAAAACATAACTGCACCAAATTAGCTACTCGCACACTTTATTTTCCCAGTCTTTTATGAGGTTCATATAACACAAATTCTCTTTCAAGTTGTAAGCGACCTGTCTACTCGTACGGTTTAGCAGCCAAGTTATTCTTTGATGCTGAACCGCCTTTCACAGTTAGCTAGTGATGCCGTTGTCGATTGATCTTATTTGTTTGTTTATTTATTTCTACATTACTACTATCATCAATTCAGTGTTGGTTGGGGATCTTTTTTAAAACGGGGGCCACACTTTTCATTAAAGAAACACTTTGAAACTTGGAACACTGGTAGAATGTGTCATATAAAACATCTTTTTCTCTTAGTCTTCTTAAAAAAAAAAGAAATCCATAAGTTATTCCATGTTAAAGTTGTCGTATTTCTGTAATTTCAACCAATCACTGACGTCCATTCAGCCGATATACATTAAGTGCCGACTACATAAACAAACGATTCTAAAACAAGTGACCCTAACCCTAGTGTTAGGGTTAGGGTTAAAGCAAATTTAAAATGAAAAAAGCAAATAAAACGAAGGTATGGAGATTAAATACGCTTTACATCGCTTAATCAGCCAAAGGAGTAAATATAAACAACTGAATACTTGTCAGTGATTGGTTGAAATTATCGAAATAAGACAATTTTTTACATGAAATAAATTCGAATACAAAAATATTTTTCTGTTCTATAACACAAAATAGATAAGTATACGAAGTTTGAAAGTTTTTCCGTACCAAAAACACTACGTAAAACATTAATGAAAAATGTGGCCCCTTTCCTTGGTTGGAAAGTTTAAATTAGAGTAGACTATAGTGATAGTAACGTAGAGCTAAAACTAAATGATAGCAGTAGTTGTGGTTGTATACAACAGGACTAGTTGTATAGTTAGATTTTGTATTTATATAGCAGTATTAGCCTATTTAGTATTAGGTCGCTCCTATCTAGGATGCATTATAGATATATAAATCGTCCCTAGTACTTGATTGGTACTTTATTTTATCAACTTTAGAATGATGAGAGTCAAAGCTGACATCGGCGGGAATTGAACTCAAACCATCATTTATATCATTTGAATACAGCCCTATATGGTCTAAGTATTTCAATAATGATTGTGGTTGATGTTTGTTATTGCAATGATCTACGTGTTTGTAATTAACAGGACTTAAAGTATGTGATACACCCATTGTACCGAAACAAGCGCTGGGAGTGAAGTATATATCTGAATACTAATTAAGAAACGTTTTTTCCATGACGAAATTTTCCCCAATGACATGAAATCATACATAAATATATACACATTCGTTTATGCGTGATTATGGATTAAATATTTATACACTCACACGCACACACATATATGTATATTTACACACACGACTAATCTCGCAATCGTTCACCTCTTTAAACTAAATATCCTCACGGGAGAATTAACGAAACAAAAAGCTATAATAAATACAACTCTAACTATAACGTGTTTATATTAACTATACTATTTTCCACTGAGTAAAGAAAAAAAAAAAGTCACAACATAAATGTAATAATAATAGGAAAAATATAACAGGAGATATCGTGAACCTACAGCTTCGGTATTGCGTAAAAGTTAATTGCACAACATTCTGAAATATATAAACGACGTTTTTGTTTAAGAAATAAGAGAATGTACCTTCATGTTAGTGAATAAATATCCCGATCACAAATAAATAAAACTATCGAGTTTATCGTAACTAAAAATAAATGAATAATCCTTAAGCCTAATACTGCTAGTAACGTCCTAATGTAAAGTATATTTCTTAATTCTCTGGATGTGTGTACTTCGGGATGCAAACTTAACAGTAATTATTTCATAGTTTAATAGAGATGATTTTTATGTAATGTCTGAATCTCTGAAGCAGCGCTGAGAAAATTAGAGCATAACTTTCTTAAGAGGGTTACTCTTTCGATGTCATTAGTAATTTAGCACTTCACTTTTTTCTAACGCCGTGTGAAATCACTCAATAAGATATTTAAACTCAAAAGCCGACTTGGTAAATCGACATTTCACATTTTATGTAGTCTTTCCTGATGCCAGACATAATAAACTAAAGTCAATGATTTATATACGTTGATACAGAAATAATATTTTAAAGCGACAAACTATAAAATTATTTTACCTGTGGACGCGTATTTGTGTGTTGTAGCCGTTAGTTTGAGGAGGAACAAGTGCATGTAATTTTTAGGACTCTTCGAGCGCTTCTTTATTTACCTCACATCTTTTTTTTTTCATTACATGGGCATTTCAAAATGAGAAGAAAGAAAATTCACCTGCATTTGTATCAATACATGTACAATCTCAATTATTCCAATTTCAACTTCATACTCTCAGATAATATCTTTTCACATGCATATTTATCTGCGATGAATCACAAACGTTTACCATCTTTACCTCGATTCACTTATTTTCATGACCACATGTATCATATTCCGTAGGAAGACAAATTTTCGTCAAAGACAATTGTATGGTCATTCGTCCATATTTCTAAAACAAATTCTCCATAAATTATAATTTGAAATAGTCTGTATTCAGTAATGACATAAGAATCAGTGAAAATATGGTATGATGCAGGGTAATAACAAAGGCAGTGCTGTTCTCCCAAATTAGGTGGGATGTAGGGTCAACATGGAAAGGAAGATTCAGCAAAACGAAATGCAATTTTATTTATTATGGTCTTGGAGATTACGAATGGGAAGAAATTCATCAAGGGGAGAAATGAGTGGGTTTAGATAAGTGGGTTACAAAGTTCGCTAGTCCAAAGAACAAAAACATTGTAGTAAAGTAGAACAGACAAGAATCTAGTACAACAGTGTATCATATAGGCTGAGAGTTGCTTTTCAAGCAATTTTTTTTTCAGTTGTAGTGCTGTGAACACCATCTCAAATCTGAATGGTACACTGGTGTATGCTACTTCTTTAGGAAATCTCTGTGGATTGTGTTGAATGTAAAATGGAACATCGTTAGTGAGTGAGCTGCTTTTAGCTGTGTAACGCGTTGTTTGCTCTTGAATAGTGATGAACATTGCATGTTTTTGTGAGGTAGCATTTGACAGCGTACAAGTTTATTCAAAATTTTCCTTTCCTTCATACCTTCTCATCCATACTTATAAGATATGTAGCTCTGGATCCCCGACACAACTCACCCTATCACTCTACCCCTCCTTTCTCATTAAACTCTGACATTAATCCCCTTCTTTTTCCTTGTCCCTTCCATACTCTCTCATCCAATAGTAACTACTCTTCTACTCTTTCCACACCCACCTTCTCACAACTATAAATCTATTTTCCTCATCATACTGTCTTATTGCACCGTCTTTTCCATTCTCTTGCTATAGGAAGTGTCTTTAAGCCCTTAATCTTTTAAGGTGTAAAGCAACTGATTAGTGCTGGTGACAAATATCAAAACAAAGAAACAAAAAAATAAACCCACCACACCCATTAAAACCATGCCAAAGTATACATGGGCACATGATATGGTCCTCGGTCTCCTTGGATCCTGTAAACTGTCAAAACTATACCTGCATAGAAAACAGATGTCAAATAAAAATGATGATGATGGTAGTACTAGTGGTCAAAGAGCAATAACTATAAAAATACTTAAAGATAACCACTATTGAAAAATATTAATTTTTCAAAGTCTTGTAATCGTTTATTTTGATGGGTTATGATTTCTAAATCTACTCTTGGCATTTTCTTTGTTTGCTGAGCTACAGTTCATTGCTACAGTTCACCTATCTGATGGCAGTAGGTACCAAATCATATGATAATGTTATTTGTGATAGACTTGTGCTGTATCCAAAGGGAAATTTATCTCCAAATACTTCATGCTATCAAACTAAGAACTAAGCACTATTGTATCAATTAGTTCTCCACCTAGGGGGATATTTATTATGCATTTACTTTCTAAGCCTCATCCAAAATTATCTCTTATCAAATAGATATTACTTTATCCTGTCGAACTTCAGACTGTAAAAAAACAAACGAAGTCAACCATCTTTGCCGCAGATCATTGAGCATAGAGCTCTTCTGGTTGATATTATGTAATTGTATTTATTTGACTCGACTCTGTCTTTCTTGTTCCCATGTGTGTATTGTATAATATGTAATGTATTTATTGTGACAAGGAGTGTGGGGGGTTTCTAGTACAATCTTGTCAGTATGACTTGTAAATAATACATCACTTTCGATGATTAGTAACAATATTGGAAAGCTTGAAAATGATGAAATAAAAACAAACAAGAAAACAACATTAAAAGGCACTTGCTAGTAACACTGGCTAGCACCATTTCTTTTTAATCATTAGATTGTATCAAAAGCTTATACAACTTTGCACAGGCCTGTGTGTCTGATTTAACTACAGTTTCTTTATTTGATCATTCTGGTAAAACATACAAACTCACAAGTGGCCTATTTTATATTAAGGGAGCGCAAAAGAAAGAAGAGAGAGATAGGAAAGATTTTCAAGAAAAGGAGAAGAAAAAAATGAAAATGAAAGTAGATATATTATTTATTGAAGCTGAAGTTGTTGAGAGAAGCTGCAGTTTTTAAGTAGTTTGACAGCAATTTCTATATCACAGGGAGCAGTAGAGGCAGAAAGATCTTTGAATGCAGTGCTCTAGTCATTTGAAAATCCTCAATGTTGAAACTGCATTGTCATAGCACCTGAACAGCCTGAAGGGTAGGAACTTACTTTTCAGATCACTGTAATGGTGGAGCAACCTGGAAATAAAATGAATGATTACTTAGGATGGAAGATTTGCATTTCAGTAATGTATAAACATATACCTTGAGAGTTTGTTTTGGCATATCATCACTATCATCTTTATCTCCTCCTTGGCTCATGATTGTAAGGTTGTGAGTTCGATTCCCAGTAGTGTGTTGCGTCCTTGAGCAAGACACTTTATTTCACATTGCTCCAATTCACTCAGCTGGCAAAAGTGAGTTATATTTGTATTTCAAAAGACTAGCCTTGTCACATTCTGTGTTATGATAAATCTCTCTCAGAACGACATTAAGGGTACACATATCTCTGGAATGCTGAGCCACTTGCATGTTAATTTCATGAGCAGGCTGTTCTGTTGATCATATCAACTGGGACCTTCATTGTTGTAACCAATGGATTGACAATTAACTACTCCTAACCACCCCTATATAATGTGTGGTTGCCATGTATCCCTTCTTTAGCAAGACACCTAATCTGTTCCTCAATCATATTTTATCCTTTCAACATTTTGCATAAAGCTACTGCCCCTTCAATTTGAAGTACTATCAAATGATAATGGCTGTTCACTGAGATATAAAATATAATAAACGAAATATACAACAGTTGATTGACATAATTGGTAGTTTGTAGAATTCACTTGTAATTTATAGAGTTCTAAATACTAATTACAAACACCAAGGAATGATTTCTCACTGTATGCAAAACATTTGTTGTTGTGTAGCTTCTAACTGGGTTAGCTTGAGCAGATCAATAGCAGAGACTTAATCAATTCTTTAACAGCAAGACACATTTACAACATCCCATATTTTCAGATCTAAACTGCTCTGTGATTAGTTCGGGATCAAGTGTCATTAACACTTTGGTGTTCTACATATAATCACCTGGTCGCTAATGTTGATCATTTTGTTCAAAAATTTACATCTTAAAACCTGTTTGTTGTACAGTTCTCATTTTCAAAGCTGATAGGAACTTTGTTGAGAGAAATTTGACTGCTATATTGGACAAGTCAAGCACCTTTACAAGGGATTTTCATTTCCAACACAAAAGATTGTATTTATATGTAATATATAAACACACAATAGGTGCAGGAGTAGCTGTGTGGTAAGTAGCTTGCTTACCAACCACATACTTTCTGGTTCAGTCCCACTGTGTAGCACCTTGGGCAAGTGTCTTCTACTATAGCCTCGGGCTGACCAAAGCCTTGTGAGTGGATTTGGTTGACAGAAACGGAAAGAAGCCTGTCGTGTATATACATATGTGTGTGTTTGTGTGTCTATGTTTGTCCCCCTACCATTGCTTGGCAACCAATGTTGGTGTGTTTACGTCCCCGTAACTTAGCAGTTGGGCAAAAGAGACCCATAGAATAAGTACTAGGCTTACAAAGAATAAGTCCTGGGGTTGATTTGTTCGAGCAAAGGCGGTGCTCCAGCATAGCTGCAGTCATGATGACTGAAACAAGTAAAAGAAAGACATGCATGTGCATGCATGTGCACACACACATACACTCACATTAGAAGTTTAAAGTTTGCTTTGAGCAAACTCATTATATGAATAACCACAGCATATAAAAATTAGCTTTGAGTCCTATGATGCATGGAGTCCTCAGGTAACTGCCCAATGTGTCAATGCCTTAAGTTCATACTAGAGAGAATTAAATTGTGCAAGATGTTTTTGATGCAGGACAAGAATTAGTGATACAATAACTGTGTGGCTGGAAAGAAGAACAAACATGAACAAAAGCATTCTTATGATGCTAAAATAAATGAAACACTAAACTGATCCCAGAAGTGAGATACTGAGAGGCAGTGAATCCTAAGTGATAAGTGAATATTTATTAAGAGGACCTATCCAACACAAGTTGGATCTATTCCATCTCAATCACAGATTTTTTAAAATTAATTTTTTTTAACTAAACAATTTGAAACTTTGAATACTGGTACAATTTCTCACGTAGAACACAAGATGTAATGTTATTGTCATGATTTTATCTTACCATAATCAACAACAAACACATTTCATCAATATAAAAGTCTTTATTAGATAAAAAATAACATTATCAAAACATGAAGTTAAAACAGAACAAATAGCGGCTTATACACCGGAAAATATGGTAATTGTAGTGGCAGTGACAAGTTCACTCGCTGGTTGATAGTGTAGAAGGGAGGGAAAGAGTAAGGAATGTACAGTGCTGACTAGAAAGGAAGAAAGAATAAAAGTGGTTTGCTCGCCATACAGTTCCTCTTTGATTACTATTGCAAACAGCAATAGCTTTCTTCAACCGAATACACGTCATTGATTGGTTGAAATTATCCAAATACAACTTTAACATGAAATAACTTCTAAAATATGAAATTTGTCAAAAACGTTCAGAGTAAACCATATTCTACATGAGAAATTCTACCAGTAGTTGAAGTTTCAAACTGTTTAGTTAAAAAAAAATTAATTGAAAAATCTGTGAATGAGATGGAATAGATTCCATAAGTCATTGTGGAAAAATGTATGTTATGATGCTGGAAGTAATGATGATGCTGATCCAGGAGAATAAGGTAATATTCTCTCTAATTTTGGCACAAGACCAGCAGTTTTGAGAAGAGTAATTTGATTACATTGACCCCAGTACTTGACTGGGACTTTATTTTATTGACTCTGAAAGGCTAAAAATAAAAGCTGACGACAGTAGGATTTGAACTTAGAATGTAAAGAGTTGGAAGAAATGCCATAAGCATTTTGCCTGAGGTGCTAATGGTTCTACCAGCTCACTACCTTGAAATATAGTAATACTGGATACAAACTTCAGATAACAGTTCAATTTTTAATTAATTGACTAAAAGTATATCAAAATATAATTCAGATTACTCTAACAAAAGCAAACAAACACAAAACAACAAAAAAACCTAATTAGTTACCCTAATAAAAACAAACTAAAAAAAAATCAAACAGCTGATAATGAAATGAAATTAAATAGTTCATTATTATTAAATTATGTAAACAAGAACTTACAACAACAAGGCCTCCTGCTTTGTTTTTCTTCACAGAATATACGGCCCCTTTGGAGAACTGAATGTTTCCTTGTTTACCACTTGATACATCATGCGTGATACTATAGAAAAAAAAAAAGCAAATCAAATACGATAATTCTAACTGAAAGGAAATAGAAAAAAATAAAAATTTTGAGAAATGCCAACCAAATAATCTATCAGATTGAACACCTCTCAAATCATAAGCATTATAAAGATATCTGCTGAGTTTCTATTTTATTTCCTTTCACTCATAACTACTAGGTCTGTGTTCACAGCTCTACCTCTGTCATCAATTTGTAATTGGCATCAGAGTAGGTTTGAGCCATAGTAAATAAGAAAAGTCACTGCAAGAATTGGTGGCTTGGTGTGCTGAGAGCATTCAGGTTTTGAGGTTTTATCTTATGGGAGCAGAGATGTTGATGGTAATATAATGGCTGAGATACACAAAATTAAAAAAAAAAAAGATATTATTGTGGGCTATAATAACAGAGGCGAACCCAGTGGTGGGGTGGGCCTAAGTGCACATGCACCCCTCAAGAAAAGAAGTCATCCTTTTAAATAATGTTATTATGTCCTTTTTTTCTGGAATTGTATTCCCTTCAAAAAATCCCTGGGACTGTGCCTGAATATATTAGTATATTGAGCACACTTTCCCATTTACAACTATGAGGAAGGAACAGTTCACAGCTTAAGATCTTTTTAGCATTACTCATTACAGAGGATCTGTAATGCAAGTTTCTTGTTGAAAAGAGCCTCAAATGCATCTGTGATTTCTTTGGATGACAATAAAAATTATGAAATGAAATAGTTCAAGCAGAAATCAAACCTGTATTGTAGTCTCAGCTCACTGAGAGCCTGCCATTACTTTATGACATTCTAGATATTGCAAAATATGTCTTACCTATTTCCTTCGGCAACTGTCACAAGGTTAGATTTGCTAGTAGCTACAGCAATTTTGGTAAGGGCTTCAATCAAATAGTCACTGTGAAGTATTAAGTCACCCTGATAAAAAAATAAAAATTATTCCAAGTCATAAACTTGGTAATAAATGTGAAATAATTAATATACTACTGTGGCGTTTTAGTTATAATTAAGTTGTCTATGGCAAGTCGACTTATTTCATTATGAGGAATTGAAGGAGTTTTGTAAGTGCAGAAATTTAGAACTGCGTGCCGTTTTTATCAAAACCAACAGTTATTTTCTGTATAAGGCTGCATGGAAAAGAAGTAGTGTATAAATTTAGTGTAATAAAACTAAATGAAAAAGAAATTTGATTAGGAACTGAAAAGATCCAGACATACAGCTTGTAGATACATGCCAAATTTAATGACTTGATTTCTTTTGAGTTACAAATGCAAGTTTATCTTTCAAATTGAATTAATTATCTTATTTGATACTGGAATTTTTATTTACTGCAGAAAGATGAAAGAGTCACTCTTTTGAATGGGAATAAACAGTAATTGGAGTATTATTAAACACTGCCGATTTCAAAAGGGCACCTATGTGGTCATTCAACCTGCTTTAATTAACTGTCAAAACCCATTTGTTTTACACAACCATCTTAAAAGGGGATGACTATGACTTAAATGCTGGTCAAATGATGTATGTTTGTTACACAGAAACACCTGCAAAAATATGAGTAGACATCATCAGAACACAAAACTAAACATGAAACAAACCATAACATTTTCTAAAGCAATGTTTTCAAAAAAATATTCACACAAATACAAACAACACTATTTACAAAACTTCTACATAAATACACAATGTTAACAACAACAAAAATACTATATACTGTTATTTTCTCCTATTTTAACGTCACAAAATTCGATCATTAATTTAACACCTGCTTATTTCCTGCTAGTATGGATTTGATGCGGATTTATCTGAAGCAGAATTTTATGACCAGAAGCTCTTCCTGTTACCATATCTTACCTGTTTTTCAACTAAGAAATTGTTTATTTCACAGGTCTTTGAAAGCACAGACAGACCAAATGTAATATCATCAAGGAACGTATACATCAACACTGCTTCATTCAAACAGTAGCAAGCATGGAATATCAACATATACACACACACACACACACACATATGTATACACACAGAGACACATATATTATGAGCTTCCTACAGTTTCCATCTACTACAAAGCATTGATGGGCTTAGGGCTATAGTGTAAGAATGCTTGTCTAAGGTGCTGTACAATGGGATCCAGGACAAGAAAGCATTTAAAAAATGTCATAAGTTTACTCACAGAGTTAAACTTTGTAAACAATACAGAAAAAGTTTAAAATACCAAACTAAAAAAGTAATAACTACAAGTATTATGAAACTATTATTGTTAGTTCAAGAAATATTTTAACATGCACAATGTAGGATACCTCAAATTTCTAATTATATTCTGATGTACATAGTATGGAGTATATTAATATAATAAACACATATACCACTACCAACCTCACAAACCTTCCCACCAGATTACATATTCTAACTGCAGTACTTTAACAACATCTTCCAAATAACATAACTGAAGAAGACTTCAATGTACTCCACAAAACTTGGTTTTCAAATAATACAAATAATACATGAGGTGACAATAGTATTCATACAAAACTCTTCTTAAATCCTAAACAACCCACACTGACACAAGCACATATATCTCACTAAGCTAACTACAGCAACTCTCTATGTGTCACCTTCTGCTCCACAAACCTTGCTATCTAACAATTTCCTAACTCATTATCAATCACAGCTACATATCAATATAAAAAGTAAAACTACTCTTACAAAGTTAAAAAAAGCCCAAAGTTTATGCTACACAACTTGGCCTAATTTTTTTTAATCATGCACACAACCACATATGTAGATAACATCACATTCATGTCCTTCAATATTCTCCAGCCACAACTATACAACTACTTCAACCCTCCAGCTATAACCTTGATACCTAATTTCAAACTTAAAGCAATACCAACTAAATGCATTCTCTCTCTCTCTCTCTCTCTCTCTCTCTAACAACAGTACCAAAGTACATCAAAATGCAACAAGCCCTCATACCCAACAACATAAACATACAACACATACACAGGACAATAATATAAGGAGTTACATAGAATACTTCCAGAAGATTCACAACATGCACAGAAGAGATAGTAAAGAAAGCAAAATTATACACAAACATACTTAGAACACTCACAGGCACAACATTTGGTTAATAGAAACAAACAGCAACGCAGGTATTTAAACAATACATTAAATTCATTACAAATTAGGCTAACCCTATATGGGCTGCCAATCTCTACATCATAAACTACAAAATATACCAACAAATATTGCTAATTATAAAAAGTTGTACAGAGATCACACTCACAATGAAGTACCACCTAGATATGTGAACGGTACAATTTGTTGCTGTGGCAAACTTCAACCCTTACAGATCCTTGCCACTACATACAAAATTAACTCAAAACAACCAGTCACATATACAGCATGGCAAAACATTAAAAGAGCAGTAATGAGCCAATAAGGGGGTCTTTACAAGGTGGTTTGACCTGGAAGAAATATAGATATATCTCCTTTAAATCATAGCCCACTATCTTTAAAAAGAAAGGCACCCTGTATAAAGTGGTCTTCTGAAAAAAATGGGATGGTCACAACCAGAATGTTTTTGATCACAGGTCTCCTGGATCAGAGTTGACCTGTGATTACAAAGTAGCTAGAACAGTATCATAAAATCATTATCTCTACCACTTAGCTCAGTCAAACATAAAAAAAAAGCATATATACATATAAATGCTTGCAGTATCAAAAGCCTCACTAACTGCAATCATTGCTGCAATACACACCACCAACAATAAATGCAAAGAAACAACAGCTGTCATGCTCTGACCAAGCCTAATTTGCCTGCCTTAACTGTCACTACTGTCTGAATCTGGAGGCATACAAAACCAGGCTGGACAATAGAGTAGTTACATGCCCTGACTGTCACAGGGCAGCTTACATAATTCCTTACTGTATGGCCTTTAGCTAGATAGGTGGGCGTAATATAACTAGAAGGACAGCTTTGGGATTGTCTTGTCATTTGGTTGATTACCTGCATACCATAGAGCTGCTGGATCAGAGCTAACGTGGAGCTACGTAACAACAAAAATGTTCTTAAAAGTATCTTTTACAGCTACTAAGAGACACATAGTTGTTATATTGAGCAACTGGAACAGCTACTTATATCTCTCAGATTATCAAATGTTCTGGTGACAATAGGAAACCAAGACATAAGTTACTCCAAAACTAACTTCATCTACTGAGTAATGCTAGAAATACTTTTACAACAGTTCAGAAAACTCATTTTAGTTATTATTATATTACAAAGTTTTTTTTAAAAATCAGCTTTAAAAGAAAATTAAGAAGACATAGCAATAATCAGATTGTACATTTCAATTACCATTTAATGACACAAAATGAGATATAAAAGAAACAAGCGTACAAAGGCAAACAAGTGAAAATGATTAAAAAAAAATCATGAGAAATAACTCTCAGGCAAAACATTTCAAGACTATCAGAAAAGCAAATATGGAAAAATGTTAAAGATTATTAGATTTGGTTTTAAATGCGGAAAGACAACATATCTATTTTATTTTCATGTTTTTCATCATTGATTTTTAACTAGTTTATACATTTAAAAAAATTCTTATATAACAAAATACACAGTGTTGCCCAGGCTGGAAAGTAGCTGATAGTGGCCCAGAATTATTTTTAATGAAGGTATATTCAGTCGAATAGAAAACCATTGCATTTCTCTAGAAAAGTTATCTTTCAAACAAGAAATGAATCTGCTTTCCATTATGTTTGTAACAGTCCAGTGTCTGATATATTTTATAGTTCAGTTATGTATTTGACATACATCTAAATCAAACATATTAGATAAGAACACAGAATTAACAAAATTTGAAAACAATTTCATTTCATTTGAAATTATTATTAAACATAATATATTATCTTTTATTCTTAATGCTAAATTCTTAAAATCATTTGAAAAATAAGCAAAAATCTAGAGTGTTGGGAGGTAAAGCATCTATGGAAATAAAACTATTATCATCTGCAACAACAAGTACACTCAGAGCAAACCCATACATCTAAATTGTGGGACTGCAATACATGCAATGATAAAGAAATGGCATCAACAGCTGTGATGAGTCTCAGCTTATATGATAAACGTGTACTCTTCATAACCTTGGCACTTCTCAACACTGTCATGTCAACACCTCACAATATATTTTTGATTTTACCAACAGGAGCATAAATAAAAAGATTATGGGGCTTCCAGTTATTGAACATTACACATAAAGTTGGCAGTATTCCTCAAAAGTATCCTAAATAAAACAAAGCAGTATTCTTCAAGAAGCAGTTTAGCATCAGAGATTTATTGATTGACATAGCAGTTTAGCTGTTTTAGAAACTGAAGTCTCCTAAACTGAAAGGCAGATCTGTTGGTATAAATGAAATTTCTGAGAGTAATCGCATCCTCTCCTTTGATGCACTCAATGAGAAAAGATTTGCCAATGGCATGTAGCATTAGCCATTTTCTTAACCACTAGTCTTGTGCCACTGCATAGTCAGAGCTGATATAAATTAGGCAGTAGTATTATTGGAGATTCTCTTTTGAGCTGAAATGAGTGTGACGACAAAAACCTAAAGGTCCCAATGAATTGAAAAATTTCACAGGATAATAGCTATGGCTGTTTCCTAGATGTGCCTGCAGCAGCTCCCAGTTAATGCTGTTAATTCAAGCATTTTTTTTTTTGCACAATGACTCATAGGTTAGCTAATGAATGATGTTGCAAGTTGAGGAGTACCTTCAATGTCAATTGATCAACTGCTTGAATCAATACAATTATGGGAGCTAAATTTATGGTGTCAGTACTACACAAAAATAAATCTCCTCTCCCCAACATGTAATAAATTTTTGGCATTAAAAAGATGGATCTCATGTTTGTAGATAGTTTGATGATCTTAACTTTGGTCCAAAGTGATGACAATTTAAAGGTAAACTTAGATTTCATTGCTCTTGATTCTTTTGGAATTACTGGCAGAGTTTGATGAAAGTTATCTGACAATGTTACTGCTACCCCACCCAGTTGAAATCTATTGCTAAACACATCCTCTAGAACTCTTTTGTAAGTCATTGTGTATTCATCTCAGACAATCATTTGGTATCTTTTAAGAACTTATTCAGTTCCTGAATTCTTGGTAAAGTTACAAAGAAAGTTATCATTTGCATCCAAATCCAGGATGATTTTGGAATCAGAAATGTGCTGTATGGTCTAGAAGAAGGAGTATATTAGCAATACTTGAAGAAACATGTGCAATAGCTATGCCTTTATATCAACAAACATTGGCAAGTACAAAATAAAGAAGAAAATAAAAGATGTCTAAAATGATCATGTTCATCCACTGGTGACCAATGAAGACAATGATTTAAACCATATGGTATCTCAACAGGGGAGCAGGGAATCACAACTGCTCCAGCTAATATACACATTCTGTGCACCTGAAGCCATGGAAGTGGTAGCGTTTCATTGTGGCAAACATATACCTCCATTGCATACATGAAAGGTTGGTTAGTTGTGGTTTGAAAAAGTATCAATCATCAATAAAGACTATGATTGACTACACAGCACTTCATCAAAAGATGCAATGGCATGATGTAAGGGCAGAAGATTATGACTGACCTCACCTGTACTACACCTTCCATGAACCTGAAGCTATGCAACTGGTTGTAATACATAGTTCCAAATTTGCAATACCACCATGGTCTCAATGAGAGATCTTCAGTCTATGGCTCCAAGAAGCTTTGGCCATCAGTAATAAATGAAAACTCTGACTGTGTAGCACTTCAACAAGCGACACAGTAATGTTGGGGAAAGAAAACTGCAACTGTTCCTGCCTATACTATACCTTCCATGTGCCTGAAACTATGTAAGAAGTGATATTTTATTATTACAGATGTAAACCACAACAAGACTATCTAATTCTTAGTTGGAGGTCTGTCAATTATGATTCATGTAGTCTTACTCATTAGAGACAGATGCTGAACTAGTGCAAGGATTTTTAAAGTGAGAAAGAGCTGTGTGCACACTAGACACACTCTCTTGTTTTCTCACGATATACTCAGTGGCAACATAAATTCAAGGCAGTTAAACTTGTATGAGAATACAGGAAATTGCTAAAGTGACAATGAATCTCCAGAGTTTGCAGTACCTTCTAATATGGTGTGTGTCATGACCATAAAACATCATTCTAGATGTTTTCTCTACAACATGTATTCTAACCCAGCATTATGGTATGTTGTCACCTGCAGGGTGTCCAAAATCCCCCTCTTCATCAAGCAAATTTTGTGAGGTTAGCCCAACCAAGTGCATTATTTGGGGCAATTTATAATGTCCCAGTAAATAAAGTTTTTGTTTTCCCATTTGGTGCATAGATGTAAAGATTTTTCTTAGCTTGCTGCTGATGTTTTGTGAGGGTCTTTTGATTCTGTCACCCCGATAAAATTCCTCATACACATGCACACACACACACACACACTCACACAGAGTGAGTGATATACATGTACAGAGAGAAAGAATGAGAGAGAGAATATGATAAATATATACAGAGATGGGGAAGTTTACAGTGAGAAAAGTGTAAAAGACAGAGAGAAATATATACAGAGAGAAATTTCTTCTGTTGCTGTCACAGATTTTGAAATCTGAAAATTAAGTGAAAATTTTCAAATTTGGTTAATTGGTGTGATTCCTTTCTGGAAAAATTTTAGTAAAGTGTTGCAGAGGTTTAAAGTTTGATAATTTTTACCCAATCAGAAAACAGGATTTGGAAAGCTAGTATTTTCTGAATGAGAGCTGTCTATCACAAAATGAAAGCAAAAATATTGATGATGAAGTTTTAAACAAAACAAAAGGAAAACATCATTCAAAGTTGTGAGAAGTCTTAATAAATTTTAATGAATAAAGTCATGTGAAATAGTTTTAAAGAATAAAGTCATGTAAATAATGTACATAGAGATAGAAAGACACTCTCAATATTGCATTACATGTAGTATCTAGAGGGAGAAGAGGAGCAGCATGCATAAGAAGTGTATA
>NC_068986.1:45252978-45273292 GCF_001194135.2 Octopus bimaculoides
ACACACACACACACATGGTTTCCCCCCAAAATGTATATGCACTTTAATGGCTGATAACTCAATTCTTATTTCTTTATAGTTTTAACCTATAAAAAACAATCCTTTCTAATATTGGCACAAGGCTTGAAATTTGTGGAGAATAGTTAAGTCAATTACAGTGATTCCACTACTTAATTTATCAACCCCAAAAGATAAAAGGCAAAGTCAACCTTAGAAGAATTTGAGCTCAGAATGTACTAAGCATTTTGTCCAGCATGCTAATGATTCTGCCAGCTCGAAGGGAGCCAGACTAAATTTTGATCGAAGGAAATTTATCTTAAAGTATCTACTAAATTTGAAAATGTAGTCAAAGTGCAAAGACAATTTTAGAGGGAGTTTTAATGAAGATGATCTGGACCGAAGAGAGGAGTTTTGTGAACGGTACTTGGTAAGACATGTAGAAGATTCACACTTTCCAACAAAAATCCCTTCATGTTATCATCATCCAGTTACATTTAAATTAAATGGCTCAATTAACTCCAACAATTGCACCCACTAGGGACCTGAGAACCTGCATATTACAAAGAAACATCATGTTACAGTACAGTAAAGCTTATCACCAAAAGGATTAAATTGGACCATTCATTTCTATGGTACTGTAACTGGTGCCCTTCACTTGAACTTGCTATGACAATCCATTATGCGAAGCATTCAAGAAGACTTTGAAGATGTGGAGTTTTATTTCTGGCAAGATGTTATGTGAGGGCCTACCTTGGTGAGATTTTGCCAAACAGGTGGATTTGGTGAAGAGGCTCAATAGCATACTCTGCACAATGACTATATCTCACAGCACAATACTTTTTCTATGGAGATACTTAAAAGATAAAGTTTACAGTACAAAACCAGCAAGGGTTGATGAATTGAGGGCAGTCATTCAATGGTAATGAGCACAAATACCAAATAAAACATTTCTTGATGTTTGCAATTCCATTGCTTTGTGTTATCAGCATTGTCTGAACCAGAAAAGTCATCAGTTTGAAAACAGGTGTTCATAAAAAACAAATTAAATTCCACCTGTATATTCTGATAAATTTTGAAAATGAAATGTATTTTAATAAATGGTAGCTATATAATCATTCAATGTGAGTACACATTTTTGGGAACACCCAGTGTGTGTGTGTGCATGTGTGAGTGTATTTATATATAAACTGACTGTTGACATTTCAGAGAAGCCTCTCTAACTGGTAACACTTCAATTCTATTGCAAGCATGCTAAATAAATGATACCAGATACTTGAAAAATAATCACTGCTGAGTTAGGGGTATAGATCAATACAGCTAATGGTCACTATTATAAATTCAGATAATGGAATTGTATTTTCCTCAGAAACCATACAATGTATTGTAACAAAACTATTGTAAAGACTATAATGTGGTTTATGTTGTCTTCTGAACATGATTTCAAATTCAATAGAATGTACGTTCTGACAATGACTTCTTCAATGAGAAAACTGCTAGCATTGGAAAATATTTCACTGTAGCATATCATGAGAAACTGAAGCAATCTTAGAATGATTTCTTAATAAGGGGATTACAGATATCTGATGAGTGTTCTAAATTGGTAATCATATTAGGAGATATACTTACTAGAAGAATTGCGTCATCCAACAAGACAACTTTAACTTTGTATAAAACATTTGAAATACATTTTACTGAAAATAGAATCATTTCTGGCTAGAAGCAAACTTTCAATAAATATTCAGAAAGAAAATAAGATAAAACATCTCTTTGGAGGTAAAGTTACAAAGAAAGTTGAATCATGCTTATTTGAAGAAATGGTCATAAGAATCATAAAGTCTGTAAAGGGAGGAAGTACTTTCATGAAGGGTATGGGTGTTACCTTATCGTAATCAGGATCATCATCCTCACCTCCAGACTGAGATAGCAAAATGAAGGGGAAAGAAATAAAACGTTAGTTCAATGAAATGTCATGTGAATGGGAAGAAAGTGCAATAATAATAATAATAATGATAATAATCCTTTCTATGATAGGTGCAAGGCCTGAAATTTTGAGGGAAGGGTTAGGTTGATTACATTGACCCCAGTACTCCACTGGTTCTTAATTCTATTGACCCCGAAAGGATGAAAGGCAAATTCGACCTTGGTAGAATTTGAACTCAGAATATAAAGTTGGATGAAATGCTGCTAAGCATTCTGTTCAGCATGCAAATGATTCTACCATCTCCCTACCTTAATAATAATAACAATAATAAACCTTTCTACTACAGGCACAAAATCTGAAATTTTGTGGGAGGAGGCTAGTCGATTACATCGATCTCAGTGCTCTACTGGTACTTATTTTATCAACCCTGAAAGGTTGAAAGGCAAAGTTGACCTTGTTGCGATATGAACGCAGAATGTAAAGCCAGAAATGCTGCAAAGCATTTTATCTGATATTATTAAAGCTCACAGCCTTAATAACAATAATCCTTTAAACCACAGTTCTCAGCTGGTACTTAGTTTATTGACCCAGAAAGGATGAAAAGCAAGGTTGACCTTGGCAGAATTCGAACTCAAAAGGCAAAGATGGCCAAAAATGCCACTAAGCATTTTGTGTAGTCTTCTAATGTTTCTGCCAGCTTGCCTCCTCTATGGTAATAATAATAATAATAATAATAATAATAATAATAATAATAATAATAATAATAAAAAATGAATGTAGGCTTTTTAAGGAAATTGTAACATGATGTATTGTAAAGTTGTAATGTATTGTGTTAGTAACCAATTGAGCAATGACAATTATATCACCAGTAATTTATACTGTGTAATATTTCGTTTTGTTTTGCAAAGTATTATGTAGTATAAATTAACCTAGAAACAGATAACAGCTATGAAGAAAACAAAACACTCAGTCAATACAGTTTTTTAATCAAGCAATTACTTATGAAAATTATATATTCTATAGTCAACATTTTCATGGTTCAAAATTAAATAAGACGATGGAAATTAGCAATTTTGAAGAAGAGATGATAAATGTTGGAGAACCATGGATAGATTCAATCACATATATTTTTTTGTGATACTAGAGTACAAACATGCCTAAGATAATTGGCTAGTAAAAACAATTACAATTATTCAAAGAAATAACAAAAGATTGTATCCGCAAGATATAAAATATTATCAAGTTTCAAATGAAATTGTATATATATCCATTTGTAATTTCTTACCTACCATAAAATGTTTACATTCTCAGATAAGTAAAATTATTTCATCTGATAGAAGCATGAATCACTGTCAAAATATTGTAAGTAAACTAAATTTGCTAGAATGTCATTTTTAATATCAACCTGCTCTCTTGGCTCTATGATACAAATTTTCTGTCTAAATTAAAACCTTCTGTCAAAAATCTCATGTTAATTTATGTTCTAAACCAGTTTAATAATTAAAATGTTATTTTACTAAATTCTTCATTATTTTCACAATTAATTGAAACAAAAGCTGTAATTAAGAGTTAAACTGATTACAATATTTTTCTTCCATTTCTTCATGACTATGTAGGAGGAAATTAAAAAAGGTTTTCAAATATGGTCAAATAAAGCTTTATTAAACTATAGTATATAATATATTGAATCAACCCAGAATATCAGAATTTATTTGAGTCATGGGGGGGGGGGGGACCCCCAATTTAATCACAACAGGAACTAAACTAAGAATATAAAAGCATTTAGTCTGGTACTCTAGTATTTCTGTTTACTAGTTACACAAATATTTTGGTATAGCATAAGTAGAAAATTAAGAAAGCTTTCCATTTTAAAATTCAACTTATGAAAAAAATGCTTCTCATTAAGATAAGATAATGGTCTCTTAAACATATCACAAACAAATTGAAAGATTTATACTAAACAGTGTAAACTATATCAAAGTCGACATTATTCATGAAAACTGGGGAAATGTTTGAATTTCCACATTTCTATCTTCCTTAATTGAACACTGTTAACATATATAGTGTAATTATCAACAAGACTTCAACACAAAAGAAAGCAAAAAAATATCAGTAAGAATAAAGAAAAACCTACTTCAATCCTCACCAGCTGGTTATTATAGAAATTAAAAAACCACTACCAACATAATCATAGATGTATTAATAAGTTCATTTACCAAGAGGAATGAGTGTAGAAAATAACATTTCAGGTCGTTGTCTTTCATATGAGTGAAATAAGGATTAAAAAAAAAAGTGTTGCTAACTGCCTCCAGCCTATGTGACAACATCACCAATCTTTATATTGCTCCTTTTCTTATGCACAGATGAATCGTAAAACCCAAAATATTAGATTCTACACTCATTGCAACAATGAGGTTATATCCAACTCTCTTATAGACTAATTGTGTCCAATGTAAACCATTGCTACTTACTTCAGATTTTACATTTATCTCATGAATATAATAAGCAACTTCTAATTTAGAAATTATCCATTTAAATTATTGGCTATTTTATTTTCAGAAAAATAAATAGTTGCTATGCAATTTAAGAAACATTTATAATTTTATTTTAATATGGTGTCAATTAATAGCATTCACTACAAAGAGTTGCTAATAATTCTATAGCGAAGTAAGAGAAAAATATAACACTGTCTAGTATAGAGATGTAGATAGATTAATTTCGCAAAATAGGTTGTAGTAGTTTCACATCCTAAAGTGTGGCAATGTACATTCTTGCTTATGATCGTTATCAAAATAATTAATGTAGCATTAGTAGTTAAAATATAATTACATAAATCCTGTTTAAGTCATGCAATTTCATACCATCATTTTTAAGTAATTAGTCAGGTTATTAAAAGTTGCATAACAGATGCTTTTAAACAACAAGCTCACTCACCTTGGTTCCATTTTCCTCAGTTGTTACTATAGCAACAAAGATACCATCTGTCAAAGGGCTGGTCATTACACCTATATACAAAAGCACAAAATGGTATATAGAATCTGACATGCTCTTATTGGAATTAGGCAAATAAATGGACTTAGAGGAAATTTGCATAAAAAAACACAAACAAAAATAAAACAAGACTTTCTTAATTCATTCATAACGAACAGTGAAACGCTCCCATAGAAACGAATGAGATGTTTTCATATAGCTGTTTTGGCCTGCCTTTTTGGCACCACTGATTTAATGCTGACTTATTTAACATCAGGCATTTTTAATATTTCACTTGCTCTCTCTCTCTCCCTTTACGTGTGTGAGGAGAAGTGCTTATGTCAATAGAGTTCAATTAATAAATTGCAATGTCTTCCTCCCTCTCTCACTCTTTCTTTCTCTATCTGTACGTGTATATTTCTGTGTGTGTGTGTGTGTGTGTGTGCGTGTGTTTGTCACCAGTGCCAAAAAGTACTGTCACCAAACAGTTTCAATGTCCAGTAAGCTATGCCAAACCCAATGAGTCCAAACAGCTGAGCCTCCATCATCTCATTCCATCCAAAATATGGGAATATACGATTTATTCAGTTTGGTGTTATCATAGTGCAAAAATGAAAACTGGGCTGCACATGTCTCATGTTTCAGATCAAGATAACAAAGTACTTATTTGTACAGTGATCTTACTATTTGTATGCGTGACATGCTCCTGAGAAAAGTACTTAAACTTTCAGCCCTCTGGAGTGAGTCAATGTATATTAAGCATTTTGGCAATGCCAGTTGTTGGAAAACTGCCTCTTTGCTGGTAGTACAATACTCTGCCAAATGACAAAGAGGCATTTAATCAACTAGTTTTGAGGCACTGAATAAGCGATATCTAATACTTAGTTTAGCAATATAACTGAAGTGATAGCAGATGGTGCTGTAGTAAATAATTCTGATGTCAATGTAAATCTACAGATTTGCAGTTTAATTTCATTAATGATGGAGTTTGCCTTCAGATCATTTATGTCAATACAACCAAATTCAATAGTTTCTTGTGAAACTCTGGATGTTTTCACAAGTTCTAGAAGATATCAGTTTGGATGTACTGCTGAACATAGAGGGACAAGTAACTAAACTGTAAAATAAAATCAGAGAAAGCTCCTGGTATCGACAGCAAGACTATAGAAGTCTAAAAAGCATTATGGGAATGAATTATACTACAGATCTCTCTAATTCTTCAGAGAATGGGGCAATGTGGTAACTTACCCCAGCAATTCAAGAATGCATAGATAGTTACCATTTATAAGAGCAACTGACAGGACTGTGGAAACTACTAAGGAATTTACCTACACTCAATTGTAGGAAAATTTCTATCAAAACTACTGCTTAAAAGATTGTAAAAGATATCTGAACAAATTCCTTGTGAAATATATTATGAGCTTCATGCATCTTGGAGCACCAATGTTCCTAAATGCACTTTCTAACACTTAACAAAAGTATAAATGGAAGATCAGGGAGTCTCTCAATCTCCATTTCTCTGAATTGAGGGGTCGAGGCTCTGATACAAAAGACATGTGGTTAGAATGCTGCAGGAAGGGATTGCAAGAAAAATTCTTCAAGCCATGCCAACTCGCAGGAGACCTAGGGGTACTGTGAGTGAGATGGTTGGATAATATCCATTGTCTCAGTTGATCATGCTTGGGAATCCAACAGGAAAGCATAATGAGGACTGGTCCTGATAGTACCCTATGGAAGAGATGCCTTTGAGAACTCTAACCCTCAAGACCTTCCTGGGAAAAGTGAGTGGCAAAAACGGAAGGATGGATAGTTCCATACATGATGAAAGAACAGGATATCCAAGTATGTCAGAGGATAAAGTGAATACAGTGCATCAAATCACTAATAAAAGTTCATATCTTTTTCTTCATGTAGCAGCACAAAGACTCATTTTCTTAAGGAGATCTGTGCACAAAATCTTGAAAGTTATTTTGCATAAAAAAGAGCTATCATTTGCAGGCTTTACACAATTCAATAGGTAACTAACACCATATGCTCTTCTGTATTCACTCTAAGGGTTTGCAAAAGAAAAGCATAAAGTGAGTAATTTTTATTAAAATAAGTACCTGACTTTATGTCCACCCAGTATCTGGAAAAGGAAATTCTCTTTTGCAACCAAATGACACTTCAAAAAGAACAAGAACACAATGACTGAAGGAACATACTTACGTTTGAGTTGCATGAAAGTTATTTTATCCTTCACTTTGAAATCTTTTTCATTCAAAACATAGAGAGCTTGGTTTGTAACAATGAGGATACGGTTTCGAGGCTTGTAACCATGACGATCATACTTGGTAACAGCAGTTGCATACTACAAGATAATTGTCTTACTAAAGTTATTCTGCATAGATTTAGGAATAAGAATGTAATTGCACACATAGGAATAAATATACACACACCTATATATATATATGTGTGTGTGTGTGTGTGTGTGTGTGTGTGTGTGTGTACAGGGTGTCTATAAATTACCATTACAATTTGAAGTATAGGAGTGTGGAAGTAGTAAAGATAATTTATAGACACCATGTATGTGTGTATGTGTGTATACACACACACACACACACACACACATATATATATATATATATATATATATATATATATATATATATATATATAAATATATATATACATATACTGTATATGCTGGTATATAATATGACTGAGTGCATAAGACAACCCCAAGTTTTCCTGGAAAATAGCTTGAGTGGTGAAGGTACGAGGTTCTTGTTTATCGGTGAGCTGCAGCTTCCCCAGCAGCCCCTGATATCTCTACTTTTCTTGTATTTCAATAGCATTTTAAGTATGTTTCAATCAGTAAATTCTGCAGTCTTGGTTGCTGAAAATTTATTCAGTTCTTTTTTAAAAAGTAGTCAAATATTATAAATTACCTACTATAATACACATCAAATGGTGTAATCACTACCCTAGTGATGTCACTTAGACGTCACTTATTTTACAGGAACTAACATGGTGTCAAGTACACCATAATAACACCATCTATTTGAAATGAATTTACAAGTTTACTTACAGTATGTATCATATTGTAATATATTAGAAATGTTGTTATAAAGTACACTGCTAGTATTTTCTTTAATTTGTAAATTTTGTCTTGCTTCATGAGACCATTGGTCTTGAAACAGCGTATCCATTTTGATGCTGCTCACAGACCATGTCTGTTACATACTTATCTAGAATTGGTCAGTCTGCAATGCCTCCTCTCATTGTACATTTTGTCCTGGGTACATTCCTTAATAGGTCTTAATTTAATCTCCAAATTCTTACCATCTTCTCAGTTACACTGTATTCTCTTGCAGTAGCATAATTGTGGTAATTGGTGTATGCTACCACTTTCAGCTTAAAACCAGCTTCATATTTCCTTCATTTATCACTTGGAGCCATGAGGGAGGTTTTACAGTCGCTGGAAATTAATGTTCACCCAGTGAGAGTACTACTGCTTATGAAAGAGTGACAACTTGAGCCTTTTCAAGAAACCCTGTCTGTAAACATTTAAAAGTAAGGTTTATTGTGATTGGTCTGACCGACACAAACTGGCCAGTCACAGAAGGTACTGATACATGCTGCTAATCTGCCATATGAAGTAGGTTAGTTACTGTAAACTACACTTGTTCTGAAAGCCCTCGGATGGTTGGGCGCTATATGAGAGAGAGCACTCTAAGGAAGCAGTGTAAACAGAACAGACCTGGGACATGGTTGAATGGGCTGATTGTTTACATTTTCTGTTTGCCAGCTGTTGCAAATGGTGACTGGTGTCTGTCCACTAAGATTGCTGTGCTGTTATTTTAATATAATTTTTATATTAATCCAGCTTCTCAAACATACATGTCAGTATCAGTAGAAAATACTGAGTTGTACAACCATAAGATCTATGTGAATGTTTTACGGTGTTCTTCATCGATTTGTCCAAGTATCAGTAGAAAATACTGTGCTGTAGGACCATAGGATCTATGCAACTGCTTTATATTGTTTTCCATTGCCATTGGTGCTACTTTAAACCACAGGAAGTTATGGTTCAGATTTTATATGGAGTATATAAAACGACCCCCTAGTTTTGGGGTGATTTTTTTTAAAGTTCAAATTCAGTCCTGTAAGCCAGTGTATATATATATATAATTTAGAGAAAAGAACCAAAGTTCATGAATTCATCCATGAAAATCCAGTCACATACAGAAAAAAATTAATAAGTAAATACACGATAAATAAGTATAATAAAATACAAAGTAAAAATAATAAAATAATAATAATAATATATACACACATGGTCTGATCAAAAAGTATCTGGACTGTTGCCATAGTAACAAAGTTAAAGCACAAAGAGTGAAGCCATTTGTCAAAGACTGAACTTGAATTCTGCTGTGCATGTGCAACTTCTGCTGTTTACAACAGTGCTTAGAAAGAAGGTGTATAGTGTGTGATCATTGCATTGACCATGACAGAGAAAGTTGTCATGGCGGTACCTGCTCAGAGGCCTGTGCAAAGTTGAAGAAAGTGTATGAATCGCAGACATTTCGAAGATGGCCAAATAAATGTCAATATTGATGAACGTTCTGGGAGATCTGCAACCACCAGAACTGAGAAGAACATCATAGATGTGTGCACAGCTGTGAGGGGAAATCGTTGAATCACCATCTGTGAGTTATCAGAGGATGTGCAGATTAGTTATGGTTCAGTCCATTATCACTGAAGATTTGGGTATGATATGCATGTCTGCCAAGTTTGTGCCAAAACTGCTCTCAGCTGACCAAAAGGACACTCAGGTTTCAGTTGCACAAGACTCCTTGGCTGTATCAAGAGGAAAACTTTTTGAAAACTTTGCTTAGGCCTCTGAGCAGGTATTGCCAAGCTTTTGGCAAATTTTGCTGCAGATTCTCTACTCAACTTTCTCTGTCATGGTCAATGTGACGATTACACACTACACACTTCCTTCCAAACACTGCTGTAAACAGCAGAAGTGAGCTAGAATGTTTAAACTTAGGTCAATCTTTGCCAAGTGGTTTCACTCTGTGTGGTTTAGCTTCGTTATTATGGCAACAGTCCGGATACTCATTGATCAGACTAGGTATACATATATATGTGTGTGTGTATGTGTGATTGTAGAAGGAATATTCACAGGACTATATTGTTTATAGTAGAAGGATTCTCAGTGTTGCATGGGAAAATAAACAACTCAATTTTTGGTCAATAACTTGAATTCAAACCAGGTAATTTTGCATAAATTCATAATTTCATAGACATTATTTTCTTTGTTTTATTCATAACAGAAATAAATTTTAAAAAAATTATTGTAACATCTTTAAATTTTACTTGTATTTCAATAATTCACTATCAAAGAAGATACAACAGAGGTATTTCAACCATGCCAATCTAGTCAATATATATATAGAGAGAGAGCATATCAGAATATAATATGTATACACACACACACACACACACACACACACATATACACACACACACACACATATATGTAATAAATCGCCATTTGTGTGGTGTACCATGAGAATCAAAGCAATGACTTACATTTTTAATATGCTCTTGCAGATTTGAACACAAATATGTTAATTGCTGATGTGCTTCATCAGAGGTGAACAATTATTTCCCAACAAATGTGTATTCATAACACTTTTGATTCATTACCATAAGGGGAGACACCAGGTGTTTTGACGTTGTTCTGTCTCATCAGCCAAAGCTATTGCAAACTAATTAATCTAACAAGAATTTGTGGCTCTTGTTTATAATTTCAGCATGCTTCAGCAATTAATTTATAATTGCTGAAGCATGATGATATCTGTTAACTAGTAATAAATCATCCTGTGCACAGTAAAAAAAATGACTTACAGATCTGTTCTTAATCCAGTCCAATCCAATCCAATCTAATCCAATCTGTCTGTTCATCTGTCTGTCTGTCTATCCATCTTTCTATTCATCTATCTATCTATTTGTTTCTCTCTATACATATGTATATACAGCCCAACCCATACTCGCATGGAAAGTAAATATCAAATGATGATGATGACGATATTGTATATATCATTTAATTCATATAGAATATATATAAATTATATATCAGCTGATGTATGTGCATGTATGTGTGTATGAATATGTGTATGTATCTTTCCACAAAGGAAGATGTTGGTATATACAGGAAAGTGGTTTACCTTAACCTATACAGTGTTGGCTAAAAGTCTATTCTGCAGCACATTATATATATATAATGCCAACCACTTTACAGAGTGTGCCGGGTGCTTTCATGTGGAACCACACAGGTGCTTTTATGTGGCACCAGCATCGACTCTTGTAGGTCAATCCTCTCCACCAGGCTGACCGGGTTTAACACTTTTGCCATGGAGTGCAGGTCTTCTTGAGTTGAGCAAGGCACCAGGCATCCTGGTCTTTTGTCATCTTGCCTGAAAGGTTCAGCATCCTGAGATCATTCTTCAGTAATTCAGCCCATCTCTTCCTGGGTCTCCCACTTCCACATGTTCCATCTACTTTTAGAGATCAGTACTTCTTTATGGAGCTGTTGGCATCCATCTGTATCACATGACCAAACCAGCACAGTCTTCTTTCTTGCACACAGCATCTAATTCCTCTTATACCTAACTTCTCTCTTAATACACTAGAACTCTGTCGAATATAAACACTTACATTACACATCCAGCAGAGCACACGAGCCTCATTGGTTCACATTAAAAGTAATTACAATAGAATCTGTCACTATTTAACCTATGATTTAAGTTTTTATTGCAAGCATTCAATCAAGATGGGGTAACTGATATAAGTGAAGAATGCTCAAATACTTATATACTTATACAGTGAAGGATATTTGGTAAGTGCAGATTTTTTGACAAGTATCTGTTATGGAACTGGATCACATCACCTTCAGTAGACTGAAAAAGGGTATTTTACCTGAAATCATCATCATTTTAATGTTGACTTTGCCATGGCCACAAAGGATGGATGAAATTTAACGAGGTGGATTTAATGGGTTTTCCTGTTGCCAACCCTCATCTGTTTCCAAGTAAGGTAATATTTCCTCATGATCAGAAATGTTATTCATGGAAGACTGTAAATGAAGTACACTGCTTACAGCCATTACATAATGTCAAGGCACATAAACACACACACACACATGATGAGTGACTTTCAGTTTGTGTTCACAAAGTCCATTTACAAGGGCTTGGTTGGTCAGAGGGTATCATAGAAGACACTTGATCAAGGTTGCTATGCTGTGAGACTGAACCTGAAACCATGCGTTTGGGATGCAAGCTTCTTACCACATGGCCATGCCTGGACTAAATATTTTTGAAGTAATACTTCAATAACTTTATTATTGTTGATACTTGATGTTTAACCTGCATTGCTATAGTCTTCTATAACATACAGATTTTATACCTAATATACAATGCTTCAAGCAAACTTCAACACTGATATTTTTTAAAATTTTGTTCCTATGGCTGGATGCCTTCCTTAACAACACTTTACAGAATGTACTGGGTGCTTTTGTGTGGCACTAGCATTAGAGAGGTGTCATGTCATCAATAAGACTAAAGAGTCCTCACAACTTACACTTTGTGTCTACTGGGTATGTTTTTTGAGGCACCAGCATTAGAGAGGCAGCTATGTCCTCAACATGATTGAAAGAACAGATGAAGAATTAATATCATTACATATAATAAATATTTTGTTTTTGGATTTGGTTTGCAACATTTTTTATGTGATTTTGTGTGTTGAAACATATTCTGTTGTGTCTGGGGAGAGTCATTTTCTTATTGTGCCTTAAAATTTAACACACTCACCAAGTGGAAATTTTACCGGTAAGTGTGTTAAATTTTAAGGCACAATAAGAAAATGATGCTCCCCAGACACAACAAAATATAATAAATATATATTAAGTAAAAGATTTCAGTTTCAAATGAGTATACATGCACAGGTGTATACATATAAATGCACTATCAATATAGTACAATGACAAAAACACAACATCTATTTGGTTCTTTTCTAGAAAATATCATTATTTCAGATAAATTTGTTCTTTATTTGTTTTCAGTTCTGAAAAGATGATAAACAGAAGTATGCTTTGGATAACTTACCACAATTTCTTCATTTTGTGCTTTTATAGTGGCATCAAAAACAGATGTTCTGAGATGTTCATGGTGTGTTGCTGAAGAAAGAAATAAAATTTTGACTGTATTGTTCCATCAAAGAACCATTGCATATGCTTTCTTCTTCAGGTTAACTCTATTATTCAAAATGGTCAAATCTGAAAGCTATATTTGTTCAAATAGTCATATCTAGTTTTGCAGATAATGTATCACGAAATTATTCTTTTATTCTTTTACTTGTTTCAGTCTTTTGACTGCAGCCATGCTGGAGCACTGCCTTAGAGTGTTTTAGTTGAACTAATCGACCCCAGAACTTAATTTTTTTTAAGCTTAGTACTCATTCTTTTGATCTCTTTTACCAAACCGCCAAGTTACGGGGACGTAAACACACCAACACTGGTTGTCAAATGGTGATGGGGGACAAACACAAAGACACACATAGGTATATACACATATATGACAGGCTCTTTTCAGTTTCCATCTACCAAATCCACTTACAAGGCTTTGGTCAGCCCGAGGCTATAGTAAAAGACACTTGTACAAGGTGCCACACAGTGGAACTGAACCTGGAACCATGTGGTTGGGAAGCAAGCTTCTTACCACACAGCCATGCCTAGTTTATATTTGTCTCGTAAATTTCTCATTTTTATATCTATATACCATTGATATTAAGAATGTTAAAAATTTACAAAATATTTTGTTTTGTTTATTGCCAGATTAATCTGATTAAACAGAGCAATAATCAAAAACAATCCAGCTGTGATCATCTTGTATATTCATAAAAACAGTTTGGTTTGAAATGAGGGAAATTTGGTTGCTATTTCTTGAATGATCACATAAGGGGATCTGCATTGGTGAAGCCTATCATTATTTTGTCAGTTTTTATTTTATATGCATAGGTGCCTGTAATATGATGGCTTCATTCAAATCCAGTATGAAGTAGCTATTTATCATACATCTATTAAACATACCATAATCTTCAAGAGGTATTTGGGTCATTACTTCATGCCATGTGTCAAGCACAAATCAGCATTGTGGGCCCAACATTTTCAAAGCTATTGACTATAGTCAGAAATTGCTGGCACTAGAAATAAGAAAAGTGAAATGACTCAACCAAAAATTGAAACTGAATTGTAGATTCAGCTTTCTTGGAGATTACCACTATCCTATATCATTCACAAAAATGAACATAAAACAAACATTTTATTACTGCCAAAACATATTCATTATATGAAAACAGTTCTCACATGAGACAAAAACTTACATTGTAATGTGAACCAGCATTACTTTCTATTTTACTCTTTTTATTCTATACAGAAAAAAAAAAAAATTTACCTAGACGATTGTTGACGAAAGGATCTTTAATGCTAAATGGATAGGATTCCTTTTGACCTCGAAATATCCGTTCTGCAAGAACTTTTTGTTCCATCTGCAAAAATATTAGGAAAATATTTAATGATGCGATGTAACACATTGACAACAATTACAGAAAAATTTTTCATCCCAGTAATCACTGACACTATCAGTATCATCTTTTGCCTTAGTATCCATTTGTTCATATAGGTGTCTTAAACTACAACCTAAGCATTTCTCCATTGTATTCATCCATTAAAAAAAATGTTAAAATTATTTTGTATGCCACATATATCTAAGCTTTTTACTAATTAATCTTAATTGGACTAGTCAATATATATTTCTTTATCATTTCAATTACATATTTTTTTTAGATCGTATGTTCTCCAGTTATCATCAGGTGATATTATACACATGCGTGCACACACACTACTTCAGATTAGGATTACAACAGTGTGTGACACATAAAATTTATATGCTATTCTCCTGCAATGCCAGTATGTTCCAGTCTTTCATATTTAAACATATTTTAATAAACTTATACCACTGTCTAAAATTATAGTATGTTTAATAGATGTGTGATAAATAGCTATTTCATACTGGATTTGAATGAAGCCATCATATTACAGGCACCTATGCATATGAAATAAAAACTGAAAAAATAATCATGGGCTTCACCATGTGATCATTCAAGAAATAGCAGTTCATTTAAACTAAGTTTTTATGGTGCTTCGTTTTCCATGATAGAAATCTTATTTGAGAATGGCATAGATTTTACATTTTTATTCCAGTTAATTTATTCCAGTCTTGACCTCTCATCAGAACTTTCCAATGTTTTTTAAATCCTTAATTTTTGGCATTATTCTGTTTCATCATTTGACAAATGTATTATCTTTTACTTGTTGCAGACACTGGGCTCGAGCACCACCTTGAAGGAAATCACTCAAACAAATCAACCCCAGTACTTATTTTTACGCCTGGTACTTACTTTATCAGACCATTTTGCTGAATTGCTAGTTATAGGGTATATAAACAAATGAACACCAGTTATCATATGGGATGCATGAGTGTGGGGAGCAAAGATAGACACAAATATACATATACACATACACATATGGTGGGGTTCTCCACATTTTCCATCTACCAAATTCACTCACAAGGCATTATTTGGCCTGGGGTTATTGTTGGAAACACTTGTTAAGGGTGCCATATGATGGGACTGTTCTGAAACCACTATGTGGTTGCAAAGTAAGCTTCCACAAACGTAAGTGCAGGAATGAAGTTTGCTTAGGAGTGCAAACCCAGTTTTCAGGAGAATGTTCAAAGTTTTTCATCAACCTCAGAAACTCCTGGATTCATTTTTATCCCATGAAAATATTCTTAGTCAGTCCACCCACTTCTCCCTTTAACTCTCCCCTTCTTGCATTACTTTTTCAGAGAATCATCATGGCTTCTTATCTTGGAAATAAATTTACTGTTTCTCAGAGAATAAGGAAGAAAACTATATTAATCTTACCTGAGTTTTTCTTTCGTTAGAAATACTACGACAATATTTCAACACCATATTTCTCATACATAGTTTACACAGCAGTGTAGACGTCTATGAACAAAAGCATAGTTAAAGTAATAGTTTATAGAATTAAGAGAAAATGTTCTGCAATAAAATCAATCAAATAATTTTGAAGATTAATGTGATATCTTGCATGTATGTTAAGATATCTAGAATTATAGAGGTCTCAATAGTTCATCATCACCACCACACTGTATGTATCTGCCTCAACATACACACAATTTTTAAGCAAATGTAAACTAAAATCTAACTTAGGTGGGTAATAAAACTTATTTTTACAGGTTACTATTTAAGAAAAAAATAACACACAAGCTTACCTTTTGAAGTAATTCTGGACATGGAGGCCAGGATTTATCTAAAACAGATTTTGGCAGCTTTGTTTTCAGTCTCTGAAGATAGTTATATTTAGTATATTGAACAAATTCTTGATTTTCCTTACACACTGGTTTTTTGCGGTACATGAAACCTTTGATGAATCTAAAAACACAAAGCAGAATCACTGGTTAGCACAAATTGAAGACATTCTGAAGGAATCAATGACAAGGTTAGACGAATGCATTTATGTGAAAAAGAGCATAGCAATGAGACATCCTTTATCATTTACATAAAATATATTGAACTTATACCCAATGGATTAAGAAGAATATATTTGTCATTAAGACTTTGATAGAGAAAAAGTCATACATCAATTATTTAACTGATTGTGAAAATAAAATTACATGCATAATGTACCTTTAAAGTAAAATGGGGAAAAATTTCAATAAAAAAATGTTTGTAGAAGTGACATTTTTGAGGACCAAATCTACATTTCTGGCAGGCATAGCTCTCTGTTAAAAAAAATTCTTTGATCATCTGTAAAATTTTGTCTACCTTCTCTAAACATTATCACAAGTGTGTCCACATCCTAGAAACTTGCTTGCTTTATATCACTTCCACTTAACTCTTTTGAAACCAACCTTCCTGAAACTTACTCTGGTTAATATTCTAAAGTATTCATAAATTAAAAAAAAAAACAAGAAAAAACCCTTCCATCTTAATTTTATGTATGAATGTTTTGTTGTATTCCAAATATAAATTTAATAACAACAAAGTTAATTATTTTACTAAATCCCTCAAAATCTGTTAAAACATATATTACATCAGAATGGTCACAAAGGAGTTATACAAATATATCATACCTGTCTATGTTTCTTTTATCACTCATATTGTACACATATACTAAACCTTAGGTCTGTTTTGAGTTAACTAGGAGACATCTATGCCATCATATATCATCTTAAAATTGCAGCCAAGCACCCCTTGAATCACACCCTATTTTCTTAAATACAAAAGGATAGACTAGATAATGTAGTTCCTAATATAACAAGTCAACTGGATGGTTATAGCTAGAATACCTTTGATAATATACAAGCTTGATCAAGGTTGAGTTAGGGCTACAAAGCAACTACACCCAATCTTCATCATAATAAGTGTATCTCTCCAGAAGTTAGCCCCATCCCATGTTTTCTCCTTGCTACACAACAATTCAAACTAATCTCTATATATGTTAACCACGGAGAATGATTTACCTTCAAGAAGAGTTTCTAGAACTTTGAGTTCCAACTATTTCTCCAATACCGAAAGTGATTTAACAACATGGACTTACTTGCGAATGATTTGTGTAGCTCTCTTTCGACGTTCCAACAATTTCCGGGCCAAGATTTGTCGTATCCAGCATTGCAATACAATAGCTAAAATATAACAAATCAGAAGATTGTTAAATGCTTATTTATTAGCTTCACAAAATAATAAAAGACACCTTAAAGTTCAGTGAGTAAATTACAAATTTAGAACCATGCAGGGTTTATTTTTAAGGCATAGTTGAGTGATTAAGAAGCTCACTTTGCAACCATATGGTTTTAGATTCAGTCCCATATACATATACCCAGGCCTATTCCCCATTTTTTATTTAGGAGTGGGTAGCCACAATAAGACACACATCAGGCATTCTATTCATTTCCGGGGTATGACTATAAACCATATCTGGTAGTGGGACCCTAGGGTCCTGGTTTCAGGGTCTAAGGAGTGTAGTTAAAGCCGTTGCCCGGGGCGTGGGGCTGTTGCATACAAATAGCTATTAGAAGTCACAAGTGAGAGCTGAGTGCAGGTGGGGACCAAAGCAGATCAACTACTCCGAGGTGGAGCACGACTGTTGCCCCGTCAGAGGTACTACCCCTCCCGTACACCCCTCTTAGCCACTTTTGTTCTCAGGTCTACTCTGGCCTGGAGTGGTAGCACCTGTAAGGGTCCCAGCTATGGGTTAACTAGCAAACCCCACTGTGACTGGGGAGTGGGAATCAGTAGAATGCAGTCATCGTATTCCCTGCATGATGTAAGAGGTGACTAAAAGGGGCTGGAGCCAGGGGGCTGGGAATCCTCTCCTCCTAGTAAATCCATAGTCTTAAAAAGATGGCAAGAAAAGAAAAATACTTCAGAATATTTCAAATGTTTCTAAAAGAATTAAAAGATGATCTTAAGCAGTTGTATTTATGCTTACATCAAAGCTAATATTTTTGCATTAAGATCATAAGCAGTGAAGATTTTCAAGAGTTATATATCATCTAATGTGTTTATTAGGCTTGCATACCAAAGATTTAATAATTGCTACAAACTTGCACCTGACTTTTGAAAAAATAATATATTTCTATCATAGGTAATTTTCTAATTTAGTAATCATCATAGACTATTTGAGAACTTAATGTTATTCATGAAGAAATCTCACTAAATATTTCTCTTTTAGTAAGACAACTATACTGAGCAAATTTATAATTCATAAGTTTTCACACAAGATTTCCATATAATATTGACTCAGTTCTGCTTTCATGGAAAGTTGAATAAATGTAAGTTGAAAAACATAAATGGTATCGAAAGAACGAAAATAGTTTACCTGAGAATCGTAATTTCTTGTAGATCTGTTGTTGCCTGTAGCCCTTAAACTTAGCTTGAATTTGTGTAGCTGAAAAAATAAATAAAATATATGATAAGGTTTAAGAGATAAATAATATATCAGATAAAGTTTTATCATCACCAAGGATCAGATATTAGACATGATTCATGAGGTAAGGGCTGTCATAAATCTGCCACACAGAGGAGATGAGTGAAATTTAGTGAATTGATACATACTTTAAAGTTAGACATTAGTGTATTGTAAGAAATCTCAGGAAGGATAAGAATTCTAAAAAACAGTTATCATCAGAATATTGCAGATTCAGGAAAGAAACATATTATGTTGTTGTCATCATCATTTAACGTCTACAATTTTATTCTTGCATAAGTCAAATGGAATCTGTTGAGGCAGATTTTCTATGATCAGATGCCTTCTTGTTGCCAATCACCACTTGTTTCCAAGCAAAGTAATATTTCCCATAGCTTTGGTCAGTCCAAGGCTATAATAGAAGATACATGCCTAGGATGCTCTGCAGGGGGACTGAACCTGAGACCACATGGTTGGGAAGCAAGCTTCTCAACCACATAGACATGTCTATGTCTCATATAAATGGTAAATAGAAACACAGCTGCATCAGCTGAATCTAAGGGGAGGTGCAAACCACAAAAGAAAAAAAAAACAGAAAAAACATTCTGAAGATTAAAGTGAATTATGTCTGTTTTAGAAGAGACAGAAACGAAACAAAATCACAAGGTAAAGACTGGAGTTTTCCAAAAGGCAGGTTTGTTGATTTGCATGTGATTTGAGATGTCAGTGATCAAAGCATCTGCACCATCTCAGAGTTGTGCTTATAGTAGGAGATAGCTAACCTTTGTAAGAGTGATAATATGGTTCCAGAACTGAGGTATTTCTTGGCTTTAAGGAGAAAATACCAAGTGTCTTAGATGCAGTTCTGGCAATGCTAAGAATGTTTGGTTTTGAACTAAGCTTAATAGGGATGGTAAGTAGTAGCATATGTGTGTGCATGTGTGTGTGTGTGTAAATATGATGAAGATAATTAGTAAAGTTGGCAGTAGTTAACAAGTCTGTGTGCTATTTCTGTCTTTGAAATTAGTATTATTTATATTTTATGTCATTAAAAGTTATCAGATTGTAACATCTCCATTGGTGCTTGAAATGAGTACTGTGTGTGAGTATATATATATATATACACACACACACACATATATATATATATATATATATATATATATATATATATATGCGCAGGGTGCGTGTGTATGTGATTATATGTATATGTGAGTGTGTGTATGCGTAGACAAGTTTTTGGTATGTTGCAACATAAAATCAGTCATTGGCAGTAAGAATTCACCATTTTCACTGCTTCAGTCACTCAAATTAATATCCTC
>NC_068986.1:45273932-45276502 GCF_001194135.2 Octopus bimaculoides
CGTTGTGAGTGTTTATTGAGCGAAAACACCTAAAGCTCCACAAGGCTCCGACAGGGGATGGTGGCGAACCGTGCTGTACTCTTTCACCACACCTTTCTCTCACTCATACTTCCTGTTTCTGTTGTGCCTGTAATTCAAAGGGTCAGCCTTGTCACACTGTGTCATGCTGAATATCCCCGAGAACTATGTTAAGGGTACACGTGTCTGTGGAGTGCTCAGGCTGTTCCGTTGATCGGATCAACTGGAACCCTCGACGTCGTAAGCGACAGAGTGCCAACAACAACAGTACAATTAGCAAGTTCTGGATCAAGATGATTATATCTAAGCATAATACCAAAGACAGAAAGTTTATGCACTGTACTTTAGCTTCATATTTAGGGATTACACTGTGTAACAACTGTTATTTCCTATTTGCTTACTCCTTGAAAGTATGAAAAATGGCTAATATTTCCTTCAAACTTTGCTTTTGTTACATTTATTCAAACCCCAAAGAATCTCTCTCAACATATGATTATCATGCTCCCCCACCTTACTCCTGCTCATCATTAGAGATGCACATATTGTCAGCCACTAAGGGACATGCTCAAGTAGTTAAGGTCAAGCAACTGACAAGTGAATCCGTGGTGCTGAGCAGAATATTTGTTAAAAACGATATTTCTGCTTCAGTAACTCAGTGCTGAATGTATCTAAACTGTAATGGAAAATTGGTCAGTTTCAAAACATTGATGTCCTGGTCACGAAAGCAAAGTTTGAAGGGAATAGTAGTAATTTCCTTTGATTCCTAGATAGAAACAAATAGGAAATAACACTTACTGACCAAAGACAAAAGAATAAAGATTTTATTACAGTGTAATGTTATTAATTTTGGTCTTTTTTCTATTAAATTAAACAGGAAGCTTAGAACCAAGAGCAGTTTCAGACAGGTTGACATCACAAGGGTTAGGTTGACCCAATAAATGTTTGGTATTTATTTTATTGACTTCTAGAAGGAAGAAAAGTGAACATGAATCCTTGAAGGATTTCATGCAAGTTCAGAATAATGATTGATGTCTCATAAATTATAAAGGGAATGATTAATACAATACAAAATTGGAACCAATGTCCTATACAGTGTCAGTAAAACTAAAACTGATTGTAAAATTTAACTATACATACCAAGGCAATTTTTTTTCATTTGAAAGGCATCTTCGGTGGCAAACAGTACTCGAGGGAAACGAATGAAAAGTTTTGTTCTGAAAATAAAAATAAATTCTAGTCAAGAAAAGATTTATCAAAAGAAAACAAAATTTTTAAAAATATCTTTTTTAACAAGCATTCAGAAATGAAATCTTGGACTTGAAGACAAAAACTGATGTAGAAACTGGGTTTACCTTAAGCTAGTTATGGACAATCTACAGACTGCAGGCTGCATAGGCCTATGGACTTTCTGAGTGGCATGCCGAATGAAAAATTGCCTTCAATATTTTTAGTTGTGTGGCCCATCTGATAATTAGCCATGTCTCAAGTGGCCTGTTTCTTGAAAAAAGTTGCCCATACCTGCCCTAAGCCAAAGCTATACACATCCTAAACAGTCAGAGAACTACTAATGTTAGAGCTCAATTGTATATGTTTAAAACATCAGTGATATCCAATATAAAAAAAATATTAGGTGCTTCTAGTTTTTACCAAGGTTGTTTGGTTGATTGATTACATCAGTGACTATGCAGATATCTCAGAAACCTTTGGAACTAAGTAGTATAAATGTTTGGTCAATGATTAAGTTCAACAAAAAAATTGTTTGCATGTTTTTTATTTATATATAATTTTGATTTCTTAGGAAATTATTGGGACACATGCTGGGGCAGTTACGAGTTACATAACAAAAACAAAACCAGTTTATGGAAAAATTTCTGTTCGATATTAATGGTTATAATAGTTCAGAGAAAAATATCAGTCACTCCATTCACAATATTAGTAAAAATAATTGACCCCACCCCACTTCTTTATTAATAAGACAAAATAGAGATGGTCTCCATATAATTCTTTCTTCACCATGATATTGGATAAGTTTAAAAAGTTGTCATCATCTAAATTTTATTAAACTTGGTAATTTTTCTGTCACCTTTCAATCCTCACAATGACTCTTCTACAGAAGGAGTTGCAGGTCCTATAAGAGGTGGTATTCAAACCATTGCATTAATTTAGGGTCTGGAGAGCGAAAGAAAAGCCTATGATTATATCCTGCTTACCAACCACATGGTTCCGGGTTCATTCCCACTGCATGGCTCCTTGGGCAAGTGTCTTCTACTATAGCTTCAGGCTGACCAAAGCCTTGTGAGTGGATTTGGTAGACGGAAACTGAAAGAAGCCCGTCGTATATATATATATATATATATATGTGTGTGTGTGTGTTTGTCTCCCCAATATCGCTTGACAACTGATGCTGGTGTGTTTAAGTCCCCATAACTTAGCGGTTCAGCAAAAGAGACCGATAGAATAAGTACTAGGCTTACAAAGAATAAGTCCTGGGGTCGGTTTGCTCGACTAATGGCGGTGCTCCAGCATGGCCGCAGTCAAATGACTGAAACAAG
>NC_068986.1:45276512-45279786 GCF_001194135.2 Octopus bimaculoides
TTCCGGGTTCATTCCCACTGCATGGCTCCTTGGGCAAGTGTCTTCTACTATAGCTTCAGGCTGACCAAAGCCTTGTGAGTGGATTTGGTAGACGGAAACTGAAAGAAGCCCGTCGTATATATATATATATATATATATGTGTGTGTGTGTGTTTGTCTCCCCAATATCGCTTGACAACTGATGCTGGTGTGTTTAAGTCCCCATAACTTAGCGGTTCAGCAAAAGAGACCGATAGAATAAGTACTAGGCTTACAAAGAATAAGTCCTGGGGTCGGTTTGCTCGACTAATGGCGGTGCTCCAGCATGGCCGCAGTCAAATGACTGAAACAAGTAAAAGAGTAAAAAGGGTAGAGTATAACCTCACAGTTCACTCGAATTTTGAAATGACACCTTCTCCACTCCCAGGTCCCAAAAGCATCTAATGCTAACTTGCAAAATTCTTCTTGGAGACACCTGAGGTTGTTTACACCCCCATCCATACAAAATGCTGGTTGAGTCAGAGAAAGAAGAGCAATGCTCATGATTTCTTCAGTATTTCAATTCCTTGACTATAAGGGAAAGGGAGGAGTTATATTTAGAGTAACATTCAGTTTGAATGCTTGCAGCTGAGTGGGCTCTGCTAAATGTACTAGAGAACCAGATGATGGTGACAAATTTAGGTCTCCCACCCAAGAACATGTGCAGTCCAAATGACAGACTTCCGCACAGTTTACAGCCCTCCACCCTACCCCAGCCGTGGGTTGACCTGAAGCTATGGATAGAATGTAAAATCATGCAACTGAAAAGTGAATTTCTCAAATACACAGCCAAGCCTCTTCACACTTCAGTTTCCTGCTTGTAAAGAACAAACACCAGATCTTCAGAGAGTGCCAACAAGAGATTGGCAGCTTATCTAAGGTGGGATTTATCTCATCTTTTCATAAGTTTTTTTTTGTTTTTCTTTTTTAGTTGCTTATGAAGATATTCATATTTACAATTTTTAAATTATTAGAAATTCGAGTGTTCAGTAATTATAAATATTTGTATAAGTTCCTGCAGTTTCTGTTTACCAAATTCTTTCACAAAGCATTGGTTGGCCTCAGGCTATAATAGGAGACACTTGCTTAAGTGCTGTGCAGTGGGACTAAGCCTGAAACCATTTGGTTTCAAAAGGAGCTTAAACACACAGCTGAGTGTGTGTGTGTGTGTGTGTGTGTGTGTGTGTGTGGTGGGGGAGGGGATGCTGCAAGTAGCAGTGTCATTATAAAATTAAATGAATTTTCCCTTGCAGTGGCAATAATGACAATGAGATGAGGTGGAAGAAAAGGAAAAGAAAAGAAGAGAAGGGGAGGTCAGAAGAATAAGCCTAAGTAGAACTAGCTACAATGACATCATGTCCAACCTTCTCAAATAGTCCTGAGAAGCATTTGCTTTTATAAAGAAACAATAAGATTTTAGTTTTAACCAAGGATAAATTACCTAAACAATACCAGTTCGAACTTTTATCAATGATCAACTTTAGTTATTTGAGAAAGAACATAGGAGACCAGGATGCAAAATTTTTTTTCCCACAAGAGTTCCGGACCCCAGTTATGAACTCATTTGCATACAGCCAATCACAGCTCAACTAACAAACTAGTGTCCACCTAGTCACGAAAATACTCTAGTTGAGTTTAGTGGAAAATGTGCGTTATAGCAAAATCTAACTGTTCTAAATGGGTTAACAGGAGTAGCAAATGTGAAATTTAGTGTACAGAGTGAATGGAGAGCTGCTCACCGATGATGCCATAAGTGTTGCCAATTTGTGTAATTTACTAGAAAATGTAAATGTGTGTAGTTTCCTAATTTTTTGACAGATTTATACATTCCTAATTTAAAATGTTGGTGTTTATCTAGAAACATCTTAATCAATATGGCGTTGTGTCATATTGCGCCCTCCTTGCATATATCAATGGGTACATGCAGTATCACTAATCTCAGTCTGAGCATAGGTACCTAATGTTAGTTCCATATGCAATTGATCGATGAGGATGGGGTGGGGTGGGAATGTGGTGTTTATGTGTGACCTGTTATGCTGTATTCACAGAGTGGCATACACCATTCTATGCCTGACTGACTGTTCTGTAGTACTACACAGTATGTGGATTTTAAAGGTAAGCTCTGATTGGCTGTATGCAAATGAGTTCATTACTGTGGTCTGGAACTCTTGTGAGAAAAAAAAAAATTTGTGACCAGGACATCAGCATTAGCAGTAGAGGCAGGAAAAACAGGAGTGAAAATTGAACTCACTTTAAAATCATGTTCAGCTCACCTATTGAAATCAATCTGTGCTTTGGATTTTGTCTGCCTTTTTTTTATTTTCAGAGAGAATGTTTTTATTTTGTCTTTACACAAAAACTGTAATTTTTTTGTCAACTTATGGTTATATTTGGGGGTGGTCATATTTTTTGCCAATTAACCACACAAACTATATATACGTTCTTCACTTCAGCTTTATTATTATTATTTTAGTGTCCTTTGAAATTTTTCATCACACCTCCTGTGACCTCTTCAGTAACTCTCCACCCTCATGTCTCCTGTTCTGTTTAGTCCATTCTCCATTCCAAATTTTTTGTCAACATATTTACAATAAAGAAATGATTAAAAAAGCTTGTCAGACCACATCATGGTCCCAACAAACAAAAGAAAAGATGTCCCAGAAGATGGTGAAGGAGATGTGCTGGGAAAAACTAATTGACTCATGGGGCTCACACTTACGGATAGCCATCTCTGTTCCAACAGCAATGAGCAAGAATATGGTCCAGGGTCAAAGAAAGCCGGAGATCTTCACCACCACAGGTTTGACCATAAACCTGTCAGTATATTATGTTTCTTTTCCCCAGTTATTCTATTAATCTTTTTTGTCACAATGTTGAAAAAACATTGAAGGTGGCGAGGAGTGACTGTGTGGTAAGTAGCTTGCTTACCAACCACATGGTTCCAGGTTCATTCCCACTGCGTGGCACCTTGGGTAAGTGTTTTCTACTATAGCCTCGGGCCGACCAAAGCCTTGTGAATGGATTTGGTAGACGGAAAGTGAAAGAAGCCTGTCGTATATATGTATATGTTTGTGTGTCTGTGTTTGTCCCCACAACATCGCTTGACAACCGATGGTGATGTGTTTAGGTCCCCGTAACTTAGCAGTTCGGCAAAAAAGACCGATAGAATAAGTACTAGGCATCCAAAGAATAAGTCCTGGGTTCGATTTTCTCGACTAAAAGGCGGTGCTCCAGCATAGCCGCAGTCAAATGACTGA
>NC_068986.1:45280022-45288232 GCF_001194135.2 Octopus bimaculoides
ATTCCGGTTTAAGCACCCCTCATAACATTTTCATTCTTTGGAATTTTCAGAAAAGTTTTGTGAATCTGTGTTCTACTCATGGGAATTCATACAATTGGGAGAGAAAAAAAAAGACAATTAGAAAAACATTTTTTAAACTAATCCCGCCTCCATAAATCTTAAAATTACCACTCTTTTTCGAATTAAAAAAAAAATCAAACTTTAAAATAAAGACTGAATTTTTTGCTTAAATCCCAGCAATGGACCATTAAATGTGCTTATGGAATGGAAAATATTGAAAAACATCAATACATACCAGAGAGAGGGGGAGAGAGAGAGAAATGAGGAAGGTATCAGGTGGTTGTGAGAGGTGCTAAAAATAACCGCTAAATCACCCACAAACTTTTTTTTCGTAACTGTATGAATTCTCGTGTGTATAACACAAATTCAAAAAACAAATTTCTGAAAATTCCCAAAAAATAAATGTTATGAGGTGTTTAAATCTCATATGGGGTGCTTAAGCCAGAATTCTGCTAAAATATTGACAATCGAGGGCTGTCCTAAAAATATGAAACTAAATTGGGATAGAAACCGAGAATGACGACGTGAAAACCCATAAATCTTATATTAATAAACATGAAAACTATGCATAGAACCTATGTGCGTACATACAAGTTTTTTTCAAAGTCTTTGAACCTATTTTGTCACACATGCTCTTACAGATACGATTTAAATAAAGCATTACTCATTCCACATTGTCACCTGGATTTTTCTTGGCGAGTGTCCACCACTCTTCCTGTGTATGGATGTTCCCATCTTTAAATCAAGAAAATTTTGAAAAAAATGGTTCACACTATATATGTGGCCTTAACTAAGCTAACAAACCCATCCATCAGATACCAAACATGTTTCCGTGGCTTTTCACTTCTGTTACTTATTTAGGTATACTACTTTACAGCGGTGTACCTCATTTGCTATTTCAGAAATGCCCATGCCCATCACTATAAGATACTACACAACAAGGAGCTGGTGTTTATGAAACTAAGGGATTTTAACTATTGTCACTTTCAGTGCAATTTACTTTCACTTTTTTTACGGCACGAGACTGCATGTTTAACCAGAATGTTTTCGTTGTCATTCGACGCGCAAGAAAGAGGAGTTACACTTGTGCGTTGGGAAGTTGAGTTACGGATATTAGTCGCAAGAAGGAAGTCGAAATTTGTAATAATGAACAGGAACTGGGTTTCGAAGTTATTCTATTTATTTATTTTAGAGCAATTTTGTAAACAGCATCGTTGGAAACAGGTTTTTTTTTTAAAGTCAATCACTGGTTCACTGCATTTACGATAGCAGGAGATGTCTAAAAGCACCGGTTTTCGGGTTTTCTTGCCAGTGTTGACAATTTTTCGTCAATATACATTGCTGAAAGATATACATATACTAGTGTATATAATAAGCACACAGACTTCCGCAGTTTCCGTCTACCAAATTCTGTACACTAAAGCATTAGCTAACTCTTGCCATAAGTGCTTACGTGATGGCAATGAATCCAGTATCAGGTGGTTGCGAAACGAGTTTGCAAAAACTTCGCGTCCGACTCGCTAATGCTTTATTAAACAACTACATTTTTCAATACGTGCGAACCCTTAATGTTGTTACTATAATTGTTAGCCCCGAGTCAATCTTGATTAAGCGGACCCATTATCAAAAGCATTGTTGCCTAGACCATCTCGTTTCTTCAGTGGAAATGGAGACGGTGTCCCATTTAAACTCGGTGCAGCCCGAATTTACACAGCCTGGCAGTCCCGTGTTACAAAATTACAACAGGTCTTATAAAAACTGAAGACATGAATGCCTTTCAGCTATTTTGAGGCCTCTGTGGATAGCTTGTTTAGTTTATGCCTAAATCTAACACTAAATGTAGGTAGGACATTTTCCAGTGTCATTTTTAAGTTCAAGACAGTCGAGTGTGATTTTTAGATACAGGCAGTTTCTCCTAGGTCGAGTGACTTCGACAGTTGAGCGTACTGAAACAGCGGTTACATCTCCCTTAAGTCAAAGCCCACTGCCTTGTTTTCAATTACATTTAAATATAATTGAAGACGAGGATGGATAAGAAGCCGAAGTTAACTTCGGCGGGATTCGAAACCCGAGGTGCAAAACGGGACGTGGAAATAAACTCTGAAAAATAGAGTAATATTTAAGAAAAAATGAAGTGAGAATGGACATGGCCGAACCATCTTTAGTCAGAGCTCGTTTAAGTCTAAATAAGTTCGCAACATCATTATCAGTAGATGAATAGAATACCGAATAAAATGCATTACAGTATTTCGTAGTGTATCGTAACTCACATACATACTTCCGGGTGTGATGAAATGTATTACATGAAAAGCCTATTCTAATTGATGTCTCATTGTGAACGTTGCCGGTTATAATCTAAGCAGACTTTCCCGTAGAGATATTCTAATGCGACCTTCAGAATTTGTATATTTCTATACAACTATGACTAATTGTTTATAATACGGAATAGGGGATGGTGGTTTAGACAATTAAATCGACCTCAGTATTTCACTGGTACTTAATTTATCCACCCTGGAGGTATAAAAAGTAATACTAGCCATCAGCGGGATATGAACTTGAATAGAAAGAACTGGAGGAAAATACCGTAAAGTATTTTTTTCCGCCTCTGTAAACGATTCTGTATATCTAACACCAAATTACTAATACTACTACAAAAATAATAATGGTTTCTGATTTAGATGTATGTTCATTAGTCGATTACAGATGCGACAACGGTAAATTTATGATCGTAATGTTTGAATCTATCGGTATTGTTTTTAACCACGGGAAGCTTGTGATTAAACACGTTCATTCAATCTTTAATTTAAACATAGTATATCTATTACCTCATTATTCATTAAGATTTTTTTTCTTTTCCGTTTACTTTATTTATTTTCTCTGAAGACGATAATGTGTGATTAGAGAAAGATTTGACTGCTATTTCTACTTCCTCGAGCGACCATATAAAAAATCTCGTTGAATTGTGGTCTCCCTTGTATGAATAATAGGAAATACCCCACCACCACTTATGGAAGCAGATGAATGACTAAGTCACGTAGCAAGTATAAACTTTATCAGAAGAAATGAAAGGAATAATAAATGGAAAGAAAAGTAGTATTTTATTAAATATACATTTAAATAAACCTTACATTTGTTACATTACTATATACATACATATGCATAAACTCCCGCACATAGGCATGTAGATAGATAGACAGATAGATAGGAGCAGGTGTGAGTGTTTTAAAGAAGTTTGCTTTCCAACAACATGGTTTCAGGCTCAGTCCTACGCCACTTTGAGCAACTGTCTTTTACTTACTCACCAAAGCCTTGATGAAAACTGGAAGAAGCCTTGCATATGTATGTGTGTAATGTTTGTCTCTTTGTCTTGACATCGCACGATAGTTGTGAATGAATATCACTGTAAAAATAATGCCCCCCCCCCACGCACACACCATAGGGTAACATTACCTTGCTTGGAAACAGGCCGTAGAAAATCTATGCAGTCCGACCCATGCAAGCAGGGAAAAATGTATGTTTAAAACGATGATAATGACGGTGGTGTATATACGTACAAATGTGTATATAATGCATGCCCACCTTTATAAATTATACACATGAATAATCCCTCTTTCTCTGTCTCATATACATACATATTATACATTAATTTTATTCGAATTATTTTACTGTTTATTGTTTTGTTTAATAGCACTTTACAATTTCCCCTTCAAAGAAAACCGTGATTATCAATGTGTCATATTTTAAAATAATTTCTTTTACTAACAACGATTCTTTAAAGAAAAAAAAATCATGTAATCCTGTGAACTAATTGTTCCCGATACAGTTAAATCGGGTTTTCCCCCCTTTTATAATAGCGCCAACTGTTAATTCATTCATTTTACAAAAGGTACTAATACAAACAAGGGAGTTTCTACGATTGCTAGAAACAATAGTCAAATTTTCATTAAATCGCACGCTTCCCTTTAAGACAGATGACATCAAAAACTACGTTGGATAATATAGTATTAAACGCTCTGTCAGAAAATTCACGAGATGGTTACGACTAGAATGCTTTTGAACATAGGTTAATCAATTAGGGCCGGCTAAGGAACAACAGTTAACATCACGTGATTTAGTCTTTTACCTTCGTAAGACAATGAGGAAGGGGAATTACCTATATAAACTAAGTGAGGGAGGATCCACGCGGTTGAAATTGAAGAAAAAAGCTATAATGTGGAAGATCGCCGCACACACACACAGATACGGGTTATTTAAATGTACATGTGCGGTGTGTGTATTTATCAGTCACAAAGTTGAGATTTTCGGTCGATTGACTTGCAATCACGTGGTAACTCAACATGCTAGAATTGGCAACCAAATCTTCCACAAAACACCTTGTCTTAAATTGTAAGAACTGCGACTGCGGAACACACGAAAGTGAAAGTAGCATGTTGTATTCAAAGATCTCCGTAATCCTAGATATATCTAAATACACGATGAATATGTTTGGAACACTTGATAATTTCTGTTTAATCGATCAGGGCTGACCTAGGAGTCCATGCTGGGAGTAAAAAATGACAGTTCGAGTCAAAATATAGTGTTTGTCGTACGTCGCTAGGAATACCTATTTTAAGTTAATTTCTTATTGTCTAAAAATAGCAATGAAATGTATCAATAGAATTATTATTACAAACAATAATCCATTTCAAGGTAATAACTTGATAGGATCACTAACTTTGCCGGGCAAAATACATCTCAAGGATCGCTAGATTGGCGGGCAAATTATCCTGCAATTCTCCTTTCCTTATATTCCGATATGAAATCTTACTAAGGGATTTGTATTCAACTACTGACTTGATTTAATCAACTATATCCTCCCACAAAATTGTTAGACTAGAAGGATGTCTATTAAGAGTCGTTTTACTTGTTAAGAACCAAATTGAACGTGGATCAGTTTCTGTCCGCGGGAAGAATGAAATAGAAATAAAAATAACGACTTTAAATTGAAATCGTTCAGTTTAACACACACACTTTTTTTTCTTTGACGCCGTTGTTTCTGTAGTAACCCCATAATTTAGGCGCCGAAATAGAAAATTTCTAAAATTGGAAATAAACGCTTTGACTCCTTTCACATGCGTGGATTCGAGTGTACAAACGCGCGAAAACATGCGTCTTTCTGAAGGTGTTCGAACCGCGTTGAGTCTCATCTTTTAAAAGCTTTCCAAACGCGACCATCCCGTCCTGTAAAAAGAAAGTGTTCAAATTGTGCCCACAACTTTTTGTTTAGCCCAAATCTCCATACCCAACCATCGTTTTGGTTGACCTTAACGCCTTCCTTTGATTAGAGATCTACGGCATCAAAGCTGATTTGGCGGCTTAACAAAAATGACGACTAGCGATAAATTCGTGTATGTGCCTGTACAGCTGTTATCCGGCTATATTCCTTGTCACTTTCGTAGTTAAAATTCATTAAACATTATTTTAAATAAGATCTGAAAAGCAAAAGATGGATAATCACGTGTAGAATGCCTTTGGTCATATGACTACCTAGATCAGAGCTGACCAACAACTACGGGCTGATACATCTCATCTGACGGGGAATTCTACTGTCACCACTCAGTCTGCTAGAAATAACAGCCAAATCATTACTGAAACGCCTTTCATTATACAAGCCTGTTGGATCAAGGATGACTAAAGCCTTATCAACAATAACAACAACAGACAAAAACTATGCAGAAGTAGGGGAGATTCGTCAAGACAGATCGTGTGATCGCGTAATGGGATCCTCGTTCGCTGAGATTAAGTTTGTCGCCAGTTATAGTCGTTTCGGCATTCCAGCTACGACCATCCCATTTTGTTTTTTCAGGCAATCGTATTATTTGAAATATGTCTGCTGTGTGTTATTATTTGTTTTTTAGTATTTCTAAGGAATGTAACTTGTTTCTAATATATTGGGTGACAATAGTACATACGCACGCGCGCACATATACAATCATAACACTATTTTGCGGTTCGTTGTTATTATTTAACTCCAGGTCAACTTTGATCGGGCAGACTTAAGATCGAAAACATTCCACATATGACCATCCCATGATTAAAGCATAACCCGGACTACATTATTCAATGTCTTGAAGAAAAAAAAAAGTGTGAGACAAGGGAGATTTTAGCTTAAAAAAAGTGAGATGGTCACGGTTTTAAACGTGGAATGGACATGGAACACTTTTAAAACAGAGATTGGCTGGTCGGTTTTAAACGTGGAATGGACACGGAACACTTTTCGAAGAGGAATGGATGTTCACGATTGGACCGCCTTTATAAAAATGCAGTCGCGCGTCGACACATTTCCGAGCCTTCTGTTATTTGTCTTCTCAGTTTGCACACTGGTCCGTGCACTGAATTGACTTCTTCAACCTCAGAGAACCTCCAGCACCCGAGGGTTCTCCATACAACCTGAATGCATGGAGAACTTGGAGTGCCGGACACCAGAATTCCTTCCGCACTCTGACTGGTATAGTTCAAAGGAGTGAAGATCAATGCGTTTAGCACAAGCTTCTCAAAGTAGTGTCCAGTAGATCATCAGACTGTCATTCCCCACTCCAGATTTAAAAGTTTTACTCCCTAAACTTTCTATCTCATCGAACCTATTCCAGGCATTCAGGTAGAGCTGTCACACTCGAAATAGTGATCTCAGCTATTAACCACAGTCCAAAGCTACGCTATACGTTTTTATTATCGTAAAAATTGAAACTTGAACACAATTGAGTTTTCAATAATATAGAAAATTTACGTAGAAAATATAGAAAAGAATACTAGAAAGTTAACAAATCACAGGCGTGATTGTGTTCTAAGAATTTTGCTTCCCAACCACATGGTTCCGCATTCAGTTCCACTGCATAGCACCTTGGGCAAGTGTTTTCCATGTGATTGGATTTGGTAGACGGAAACTGAAAGAATGTGTGTGTGTTTGTTCCACACCATCGCTTGACAACCAGTGTTGGTTTGCTTACGTCCCCGTAAATTAGCGGTTCAGTAAGATAGACAAGATCGAATACAGTATCAGGCTTTGTAAAAAGTACTGGGTCGATTCATTCGACTAAAAATTCTTCAAGGTGGTGCCTTAGTATGGCCGCAGTTTAATGACAGGAACAAGTTTTTCTTGTTTTCTGCCTTTAGTGAAACTAAACTATACTATTATACCAAGCCAAAGTGAAAGTCATTTTTCATTAAGCACCTAACAACACAACTTACTAAAATGCGCATTATGTAACTACAGTTTAGCGCTGTATAATTTTCTGAAAAATGCATATTTTTAAATGAAACTTTACAGAGATAGGTTTCTGAGAAATGTATGATTATGTTGATAATATTCAGAAACAAAACAAAACCTTTTTTTGGCTTGGGAAGTGAATTTCAAGTTATTCTCTCCCCACCACTACTCCCGTTAACTTTGTTACCACCAACTCCCCTAAGTTTAACACTTTTCACATTTTAAAAAGATTTTTATGTTCGAAACTCCAACATTACATAATGTGCACTGTCGTAAATGTATTTCTGGAAAATTTCATTTAATAAAAATATGCATTTAAAGAAAGTCGTGAAGAAACAAAGTCGAGAGAGAAAAATGATCTCAAACTCTTTGTTATCAACATAATCGTAATCTACACCCCCGGAAACGCATCACTGTAAAATTACATTTAAAAAATACGCGTTATTTAGTAAGTTGTGAAGAAAAAAATCGGTGGTAAGAATCACCAAAGTGTAGTCATGCACGTTTATCTTTTTCAATTCAAACATAACTGAAAGTTGAGAAAAATCCCTCGTTTAGTGACTTTTGAACACACACACACACACAAACAAAATTATATGATTTTTATTTAAGGACTGCATATAGTAACTTATTGTTTTATTTCAAATGTTGAAAACATGATGGAAACAAAGAATCACTTGTAGCTTCTATAAAAAAAAGGTTCTTAAATCTCCGGCCACGAACATAAGTGTTTGGAACTAAGTGATAATTAAACTGTTCAAATTCAAACCCGAATTATTTTTTTCATAACGTAATTGAAATGACCAAGTTCGTAAACTGGAAATATATTCTCCGATAATTCAATAGCCCTTACGTTCTTTCATCTAAATATGCACTAGTTTAATTAGTACAGAATTTAAAACAG
>NC_068986.1:45288907-45291840 GCF_001194135.2 Octopus bimaculoides
AACCCTAAGCCTAAAACCCCAACCATAATCCTAACCCGAAAAATTTCTGGAAATTTTTTTCAGAATCATAATCTCCGTATTTTTTCGCATATTTTGACAAAAAAAAAAAAAAAATTTGTGAAAAAATTTTTTACAAAGAGATGAAATTAGAAAAAAAAAAAAGAAAAGAAAATATCAGTTAATTAGTACGATGCAGGGTATTACAGGTACATTTTATTAAGACGGGAGGAGAAAATAAAAACAAGTAAAAATTAACTAGCGTTAAGAGATTCTGTCTAGTTCTTTACGATTTCGGTTATTTTGCCCCCATCCGCTCATTTTTATAATATCGGCATGAAACCTGTAGTGGGCAAACAGGATGTTATAATCATGATTCACGACCTCATTGCGCCTAAATAAATAGAAATTTGAAATTGCAATCAACGTAAATGTGATAACAAAGGGAAGTAACTGTCAGACCTCTGTCCCAGCCTGAGTCAGTCCGGCGTAGTTTAAGCTTGAGTCATCTCCCAGTGTTAGTTTCCTATCTGTTACTCATCCTTTCATTATCCAACTTAAATTTCCAAAGTGAACAAAGAACTGTTTTGGAGCTGAGAAATGCGTCCAATGCCGAATCTCTATGGATCCCTCTTCCAAATTCAATGAACCACCTAACGGAAAAGTGTGAGTGTGTGGTGGTGGAGAGGAATGTGCCCCAGTAAGAAATCAATAATGACGAAAAGCAATGAATCTGTGTTTAATTAAGTCAAATGTTGAAAAATAAATATTTCATGAATATAGAAAAACTAATGTCATATATTTTGAGGAGAAAGCGTGAGAAATTATAATATTTATACCTTTTCTAAAGTTGTGAATTACGTGAAAACATTCAAATTAAGCTACACCAGCTGGTAATCTAGGTGGTGCAGCTTAATAGGATTATCTAATTGCATTTTTCATGTAATATTATATGTGAACGTGTTAATACGCTTGAAACAATATTCTATGGTAAATAATTACCTAATCAGCAAAATTATAGTTTAAAATTACTGAATGTCACACAAGTTATGATTAAAATAGATTGTTGCAATTATAAATTAAGACAGGAATAAAAATTAAGAAATATAGAATCTATGATTCATAGCATTTTAATAAATCAAATATTTCATTGGCAAAAGTTTTCATTTTAAAATTAATCTTGCTCTGATTGTAGTAATGCCATTTAACCCCAGTTTTGCATTGATTTAAGTGCACTGTCACACTAAATATAAACAGGGCTGCAGTAATAAATTAAGACAGCAATCAAAATTAAGAGATATGAAATCTATGAACCATGATGCTTTAATAGATTAAATATTTCATTGGAAATCGAACCTTAAATTTTTTTTTTAAATTACTTTTGCTCTGAGAGTAGTACGCCATTTAACCACAGGTCTGCATTGATAGAAAGGACCATCCTGTCTTTTTTAAGAGTATTTAGGAATACATTATCCAATACGAACTTTCTATTTGCCAGGTGACAGTGTGTGATTAGAGGAACGTTTGACTGTCATTTTTAGCAAGCTGAGGGAGAACAATAAGATTCCTTTGTTGGTTTGCTTCTAGTAATATATCTGATATATTTTCTAGATGTAAACATAATGGGTTTTAGTTTATACAACTGGAAAATTTTTATATAAAAAAGAAATCTATAATCTGAGTACAAGAGGCAAGCATTAAATAGAAAGTGATGAGCTATGGTGATATTCATTCTTTGATCTCATAGTTGAAACCACTCCATTTCATTTATATTACTGATGGTTTAGAAAAAGCATCAACATCACAACACCACCATATTTTCAGGTGAATAATAATATTGCAATTATCTTCAATGATATGGTATGAATATAGATACTTTTAAGGTAAAGTCAAATAAATGTTGAAATATTGATTTCAAATTTTGGCACAAGGCCAGCAATTTCAGGGAGAGGTAAGTTGGTTACATCAATCCCCCAGTACTCAACTGGTACTTATTTTATTGACTCCTGAAAAGATGAAAAGCAAAGTTGATCTCAGCAGAATGTGAAGATGGATAAAATGCTGCTAAGCATTTTGCCTGGTGTGTTAACAATTTTGCCAGCTCATCACCTTTAAGTGTTGAAATAATATAAAAGAATACTATCCCAATTTTTTAGTTTGCTTTTTAAATTCAATTAGTTTTCAGGTTGAAACTTCAAACCAAAAGAGGAGAGAATTGTATTGAATTTTAAAACTGATATGGAAAACCAAATGCAAATCTGAAATTTACTAAAACAAATTGACTGTATTTAGCTTATATGCTTGTGATCTGTATTCAAATTAATTTTTTTATTTCATAATTTAAAACCTAACATTCAGTATAAATTGAATTTTCAAGTTTTGAATTTCCTTTCCAGATTCTGGAAAAATCTGAAAATTCAAACAACAAAACTAAAAAAAAAAGAAAGCCTGTTTAAATGAATTTGAATCAAAATTTCCATCTCTGGACTAATGGCCTGTCTGTACTCAAATTATACAACTCTACACCATACCACTTAACACCAATAAAAGGCATATTACCAGATTGCTAATATACACTCAATATTCCACACCATAAAATACAGGAGAAATTATATAGTTGCTTGACTTAACAGAAATAGCAGCAAAAATCTCTTCCAAACCCCTACCACCCCATTACCCCATTACATTGTACAATCTAAACAAAGGACATATTGAATATTTAAGAAATAATATGTATATATATATATATATATATATATATATATGCTGTTGGCAGTTTCTTTTCCTTCTTTGGACTTTTCCTTTTCTCCTTTCCAACGAAGAGCTTTGCTTGAAACATCAAACTCTCTCCTTTCACCGATCATCAAACTACTACATTTTTTGTGAAGTCCTCATGTTGTCCATTTTTATTTGTTTATTTGAATTGATATATATAT
>NC_068986.1:45291862-45295184 GCF_001194135.2 Octopus bimaculoides
TATATATATATATATATATATATATATATATTCAGGATGGTCACAGTAGGAAAGCCCCTGATCAAAGATCAGTTCAGTTAGGCCTGATTTAGAGCAAAACAACAACAGCAACAACAACAACCATGCAAACTGTGCAGACAGACCATTATAAGGAAATATTAATTCAAATTGATTTAAAGTCTCTTCTTTTATTTTTGCTGTTTGAATTAAAAAAAAAAATTTGAGAATCTAGAGAGGAAATTCAAACACAGTTGTTCAAGGACAACCTTTAAGCTATGGGCATATTCAATCGGAAATGATTTGGTCTAAGCAACAATCATCAATTGTCCCAACAATTCATTTTCAAATATCTAATGTTGCAGAATCATTCAACTCAGTCTAGCTAGAGTAATACTAAAAGTATTTCAGTTCTTTATTTGTTGCTTCCAATGAGTCGAACTGGATCATATCAAAACAAAATCTACACAGTATGCTTCAGATTACAATTGACCTTATTTATCCAGGATTTCTTTAGTTATCGTTAAGAAGATACTTAAATTTCATGACCCCCCTGATACAGACATGGCTGTGTGGTTAAGTAACTCATTTTGCAACCATATGGTTTCAGGTTCAGTTCCACTGTGTGGCACTTTGGTCAAGTGTCTTCTTATAATAGCTCCAGGCTAACCAATGCCTTGAGAGTGAATTTCATAGATGGAAACTGTGTGGAAGCCCATCATATGTATATGTGTGTGCATACGTATCTTTGTGTTTGTTAACCTACCTCTCACTGTTTGACAATCAGTATTGGTTTGTTTAAGTCCCCATAACTTAACAGTTTAGTAAAAGAGACCAACAAAATAAGTACAAGACTTAAAGAAGGCGGTGAGCTGGCAGAAACGTTAGCACGCCGGGCGAAATGCTTAGCGGTATTTCGTCTGCCGCTACGTTCTGAGTTCAAATTCCACCGAGGTCGACTTTGCCTTTCATCCTTTCGGAGGTCGATTAAATAAGTACCAGTTACGCACTGGGGTTGATATAATCGACTTAATCCATTTGTCTGTCCTTGTTTGTCCCCTCTGTGTGTAGCCTCTTGTGGGCAGTAAATAAATAAGACTTAAAGAAAACATAAGTACTTTGGTTGATTTCTTTCGCAAAAACTCTTCAAGGTGGTACCCCAGCATGATTTGAACAAGTAAAAGATAAAAGACCTAAAATCTGAGTATCTTTTGATGTTACTCTCAGAGGACAGGTGACCAAACCAATGACACTTTCTTCATCTGATAATGCCCTCAACATAGAACTGACAAAAGTGACACTGAATTTAACAAGGATTTTCTCATTAAGAAATCTGTAGTGCAAATCTATCTAATCATAGCACTATCATTAGGTTTGAAGACATTGCAAATGAAAAAAATAGTAAAAATTTTAGCATATAAATTAAAGCCTCAACGATTAATGCAAAAACTTACCTTCCAAGTCGGTAGTCATCTTCTCCATATTTTAGGTACTTGACTAAACACTGGACACCATCTTTATGTGATCCATTGAATGAAGGCCATGTTGAAGGACATAAGGATTTATACCTGTTGGAAAGGAAATTTTATTTAAAGCAAGAAATTTGTTTTTAAATATTTAATATATTTTATCTTCAGAATGTAACCAAAAACTAAGTGCAAGTTGCTATGCAGAGCTTTTCAGCATGTTTAATACACAATTTCAGTGTCTATGGTATTCTATTAATACATACTTTTTACATATATAATCACTATTGACCACATAAATTCAGTCCATGTGCCCTGCTGCTTTGCTGGTAGACTGTGATTTGGTGCAGTGAGGATGACCCCCTCCCCTCAAAGCACTGGGTGTTAAAACACCTGAAAGTCAAAGAGAGGCAAGACAACTCACCCAAATTCCTTTCAAGCGCAAAGGACATTGATGTTTCATCACTTTCGTGACTTATCAACATCGCATATTTGAACCAAACTGGAGGTGAACTGTTAATGTTTACAACAGTAGCACTGTTTCTAATTCATATTTGAATATATAATCACACTGAAAGATATGGTAAGACTCAAGGATCTAACTGTATACTATAACTCCCAATCTTTGAATTGTTGTTAAAAGAGCTAAAGTATTTAATATGAATTATTTAATATTTTGTGAATACAATTGCATTGGAAATACTAACTAATATTGCTTTCCATAAAGACAAGAAAAAAAATCACCCTACATTTGTAATAGATTTTAGTATCCACATATATAGATTTACAGTCAGAGAATAGAAAGAACTAGAAAGCAGCCAGAAAGAATGTTACCAATCTTGTTTTCATAAAAGATAATTTTGGTATAAATATGTCTTTTATTCAACTGTAGTATAGATGGATGGTGAGATAAAGGAATATTTAAAGATGTTGCTTCTTGAGTAAAATGGTCACAGTAAAAATTGAATATGCAAATTTGGGGTTAAATTCCTTAGAAAATGAATGCAAACAGGAATTTCAAGGAATAAAAACTTAAAGCACGATCTTCTACTCAAACTCATTCTGGATTTTTCAGCCAAATCAAATAGTCAGTAGACTGCTGTTGATCAATTTTGTAGTCAAACATCATAATTAGTATGTTGGTTTATATTAATATATTTAAGAATGTAACAAAGCAAATCAAAGGAAAAACAAAAGTATTTAATTAAAAATATTAAACTGAAATGAATACCTCATTTAAAAGTTCCAAGATTTTATACAATTGATATACTTCAGAAGTTAGGTTTAATTAGGATTGATTTTTTTTATACTCCTGTTTAATTAATTTGTTTGATGCTAATTAATGTCTCATTGGAAGTATAATGATCAACATAACGGCAGATCAAAAGTGTCAATAAAAAAAAAAAAGGTTTCTTGTTTAAATTCCAGCTTCAGAACAAAAACAATACCAAACAATCAAGAAAACCAGGGGAGTGGGTACAGCTTATATGTAATTAACTGACCAGCTCATGTAATGTTGAAATGTTCTCAAGAAATTCTGTTATTTTTAAAATGAATTTCTCATTGTAACATATACACTTTTAGGAAGGGCAATTCAACCAACTTCATAATAAAAACATGATGACCAAAGAAAAACACTGATCTATAAATGAACCAAAGAAAGAGTCTCTCTGTGGTCATTCAATCTGCTAGAAATAGCATCCAAATTCCTTCAAATTATATCTATTTTAAAAAGGACACATCATTTTAGATATCCCTAAAATCCAGGATATTCACAACTGACCTAAAACTAAAAGCTACTACCACCAACAACTTGGTTCAAATGAACAAAGCACCTTCTGCAAGTGTCTTCTACTATA
>NC_068986.1:45295194-45301801 GCF_001194135.2 Octopus bimaculoides
GGCTCATCACAGATTTCGCATAAGACACATACCTGCTCGATGAATTTCACATTTTTCCACAATACTTTTAGCCCCAAATAGCTTATTTTTTTTTATATCTAGCACGATGTATTTATCCATTTCTAAGTTAAGGGTTAAAATAAAGCAATCCTGCAAAACACTACTGATCATTGCACACAGACTCACAGAGTAACAGCAGTCAAATAACGACAGCGGAGTGCACAACAAACATCAGCAATCTGACTGTCGCCTGTACTCTTGACAAGACATGCCAGTTAGTCTTCTACACCTACCAGGCTCGTTCATACTAGCTCGAGTTGCTGGATAATTTTTTGTTCCTTTAAGAATATTGCAGAACGGAAACTTTTTATATTTTGGAATTTAAATCCTTGAATTTATTGTTTCAAGAAAAGATTGAATTTGAATTACTTTTAATTTTTATGAGTCAGGCACATGTGAGTGATGCTGAGAGAACTGATAATTTGTGACACAGGACACCTGTAAGGTGACTACCAGACACTGAAGGAAAATAAATGAACGGCAACCAGGCTCAATAAAAGGAGCCCGAGTTATTGGTTGCAATTACATACTTGAAGTCAGTGTTGGTAGAAATTAAATCACCTTGCAAATATACGTTCACTTTATTAAATTTAAACTTAGGCTAAGCCTGAACAGCCTGAGTGCTAGAGTTGCCACTGATACATATATGTATGTGTATGTGTGAACATTGCATGATAATTGTAAGTAAGCATCACTGTCATACAAGTGGTGCCGCTTATTTCTAATCTTCTATGAAAACCTATCTGGCTATGGGTAAATATTGCTTTGCTTGGAAACAGGTGGGGGATGGTGGCAGGAAGAGTATCAGGCCATAGAAAATCTGCCTCAAGGAAATCAATCTGATCTATGCAAACATGGAATGGTGAACATTAAAATGATAGTGATGTAGCAAGTATCATTAGGCTGAGTCCTTTGCTCCAGGACATAACACAATAACTCTAATATTTGAACTTATCACTGTGTAGTAAGTAATCCAAATCTTAACTTCACAGCCCTCCCTTGATATCTAATAAAAAGATTTCTTGAAATTGGTCAAGTCTTGCTGAAGATTTGGCTGTGGAGTTAAGCAGCTCACTTTGCAACCATGTGATTTTGGGTTCAGTCCAATATGCAACCCTTGAGCAAGTGTCTTCTACTATAGCACTGAGCCAACCAATGTGTTGTGAGTGAATTTGATAGCTGGAAGCTGTAAGGAAGCCTGTCCTATTTATGTTTGTTTCCCACCACCACCGGACAACCAGTTAGTTTGTTTAGATCGCTGTAACTTAGTGGCTAGACAAAATAAACAAATAAAATAAGTACCAGACTCAAATGAATAAAATAAATACTGGAATTGAATTGACTAAACTCTTCAAGGTGATACCCCAGCATGGCCACAATTCAACTACTTAAACAAGTAAAAGAAAGAAGACTACTCCTTATGTATCATATCTAAGACATTGAGATTTTGTCTCCTTGTTATTCAGTCAATTGTCTCCACACTACAAGTCTGTTCAAGTATTGTTGACTAAGGCTATCCAACAATGTCATCAGTCATATGAAAAGTAAATCTGATAAATGTTTCAACCAAGCCACATTCCTATGCAATATTATTATTATTTGCATGATGCACAAATAGATTTTAAAGAATTTAATGAGGTTAAAATATATAAACAAACTGTTTATAGATCTTATTTATTTACCTTTTTAAGAAAACTTCGTATGGTCTTCTGTAAGCAAAGCCAGCTCTTCGTACACGTAGATTTTCCATCAGACCAAGGTATTTCACCTGATGACTAGCAATTTGGTCATCAAAGAGGTCTAATTATAGAAAAATATTAGAAAAAGGAAAGTATTAACAGAGATAATGAAGGAGACAACCATAAAGTGATATGGATTATAAAATAAACAAACAATACCTGAAAAGTATTAGATTTTTCTCTCTGGAAAACTAAAGAGAAGTATGAGGACTTTTGAGGGTTCTGATATTATTTGATTGGCAGAATTGATAGAGGGACAGACAACATACTTTGTAGTATCGAGTTATGTCCCTTTATCTTTTGAGTTCAAATTTCACTAACGTTGACCGTTATTCATCTTTCTGGAAGGGTCCAATAAAATAAAGTACCAGACGAGTACTGGAGTTGATTTATGTTACTAGGTCCTTTCCTCAGAATTGTGACCCTGTACCTATGCTAATTTCATGAAATAGAAGGAACCATGAAGTTTCTTTGACACATAACTAATTTAAATTTAAAGACTGAAGTATTTTTTAATAAAAACTTTCATGTTACCATACTACTTACCAAACAATGAAGGAGCTTCTAAATGCTAGTTTTGGTATGCTAGAAGTAGCAGCAAGTACACTGTCCTTAAGCATATGTCTCCTTGATCAGGGATGACCTGAGGCTAAACAACAACAACTCCTTAGATATTTACGACGTTGAAGTGGTGAAGGACAAATAAAAAAATTGCAAACTCTAGTTGTTTCTTGTTACATATATAATAGGGGTACAATTCAGCATGCAAAGCAAGCTGATAGATTTTTTGCTGATGACAATATTTTTATGCAGTTCTGAACAGATGAAGATACATCAGAACATATCTATAGTTTACATATCTGAGACAGTACAACTGCTATATATGTTGTTGGCACTCCGTCGCTTACGACGTTGAGGGTTCCAGTTGATCCGATCAATGGAACAGCCTGCTCATGAAATTAACGTGCAAGTGGCAGAGCACTCCACAGACACGTGTACCCTTAATGTAGTTCTCGGGGATATTCAGCGTGACACACAGTATGACAAGGCTGACCCTTTGAATTACAGGCACAACAGGAAGTAAGAGTGAGAGAAAGTTGTGGTGGAAGAGTACAGCAGGGTTCGCCACCATCTCCTGCCGGAGCCTCGTGGAGCTTTAGGTGTTTTCGCTCAAAAAACACTCACAACGCCTGGTCTGGGAATCGAAACCGCGATCCTATGACCGCAAGTCCGCTGCCCTAACCACTGGGCCATTGTGCCTCCACTCAACTGCTATATATACAATCTTATCCACATGCAAACTATTTCCAACTAATATGAAAAGACAAAAGCAACAAAAAAAAAAAGGACAAAACCACTCATCACTGTAAGACATCACAACCACAAGCCTACAAGTATTCTATATCCTCTCTTTGATTCTTCAACTACTATCAGAGCAGACCTTGCTCGTTTGAATCAGCAACTTGTGTACTTTGTCAAGTCTACATCTGCTGTCTCCTTCACTTCTATGAAACTCGTCTTGCTATCATCATTCACAGTCTCTTCACTAATTCCTTCCATTCAGCGTATCATATTACTGATAGTATCCTATATATCCAACCATCATCCTCTCTTTACTGCCAGCCACCACTCCCTCTTTCACAAGCCATTTGCAATTGACAATTATCATTCACTCTTAGCACTGTTCACCTTTGCTTCTGTTATTATCCATCACCCTTTCTCCTTCTCTACTAACTCTCCATCACCCTTTCTCCTTCTCTACTAACTCTCCATCACTAATCATGCTGCTCCTACTTTCATACTCTCGCTACCTCTGTTCACCCATCCAGGTCCTTCTTTTGTCATGACTCTATTCTATCTATCTTTTTGGTCATTTGTCGTAGTGTATCATAGATTAGTGAGAAAACTTAAGCCTTACAGCATACAAGGCAACCTTAACCAGTATACAAGTCCTGTTCCATAAAATGCACATATTACATCCATAAAATGCATACATTACACTTGGTAAAGTGATCAGCAAATGTGTGGAGATAGTGTAGGGTATAAATTTGACTTTTTAGTCAGGTATATTACAACCTCCCTTGTACTGGTGCCACAATAAAATGCACTCTGTAATGTGGTTGGAAAGACATCCAACCAAAACGAAACATATATATGAAACATAGTCCTTCAGCCGATGCAGAAGGGCAGTAACTCTGAATAAGAACTGGCTCAGCCTGTAATAACACATACAACCCACACCAATAGGGAAAACAGACGAACAAAATAAATAAATAAATAAATAAAAATACAGCGAAGTAACACCTCTGCTTAAAAGATCTGAAGTACCTTTTCCATTAATATTGTTAACCTGAATGTATCTCACCATTCCTAATATTGTTAACCTGTACGTATCTCACCATTCCTAAACCTCATACTACATATTCTTTTAAGCCTTCTTCCCCAGAACTGCAATCATCTGAATTCTTTCCCTGTGTAAGTTTTCATAGATATGTTGATCTGCAGACACTAAATCTAAACATCAACAACATTGATCTCACCAGCTTAGAGAGGACCTTGCAGTTTTCTCTTATTTAGTAATGTTGCTAGGGGAGGGGTGATCTGCTCTAGGCGATGCTTTTATGGGCGGGAGAGAGGCAGCACTTTTGGATCTGCTGTATAAGTCTATATAGGTTTGGAGCCCCAGGGGTAGGTGTGTGATAAAACTCATGAACTGGCTTGCATGCTACACACTCTCGCTACGACTCAGCATGAAATTATGTAATTACGACGGATTGGCCATATCGTTTGAATAGTGAACAAAATGCTTTGTGATATTTAGTGATGAATCTGGGTTCAGATCTTGACGGAGTCATCTTTGCATTTCATCTTTTAAGTTCGATGAAAGAAAGTACCAATCAAATACTAGTGATGATATTTTCAACTATACCCTCTGTCAACTTGTAGCTAAGTTAGAAATCCCGGCTATTTCATGTGTCTTTGTGTTAATACAAATAACGATTTTAAAAAAGATTATTGTTTAAATTAAATGTAATTAAAGTTTCCTCAGTAGAATTTCCCTTAGTCACGAGATTATAGCTTTTCCGTAATTTTCCTGAAGGTTAAACTTGTGTAATATGCATTTTAAAAACATTGTTGGAAGGCTGTACACCAAAAGAAAAGTTCGGCTACAAGAATTTTCATTCATTCAATATTATAGCTTGTATTACTACTCGCCTGAAAAATTATCTCCCTTAGATCTCAACGTGCTAACTTCCCTTTTCCTGAAAGTTTACTTATTAAAATCGATCAATGTTATTTTGTTTTTAAACTCAGTGTCAACCATGATTGAGTGGACCTATGATCAAAAGCATTCCGGCCATGACCATTCCAGCTTTTTACACTTATCTTTACATGATCGCTCTTTTCTTGAAAAGAATAGATACATTATTTAATGTGTCTGTTTTTTTTTCAACAAAATAGGGTACAATTTATAGAGAGATTTGGCTATGATTTCTTGCAAGTCAAGTAATTACAGGGTGGCTTCTACAATGATAGTTCCTCAAGTAGTCCCACAAGGTGTGTTATATTACAATAATATAATAACTGAAATACAAAGAGACCTAATGACAAGCTTGAAATACTGAGGACTAACCAGATCGTTTAGAATCATTTGGTTTAATGCAACGAACATAAGAAGGTTCTTTTGACATCAGATTGTCCATAAGTTGATTAAGGCTGACCTTGAATTGTGTTGCTGCCTGAAAAAAAAAACAAACCCAAAACATGATTAACTATTTGTGAAATAAGGAATATTTTGGAGTTTATTAATATAAGAATAGAATTAGAATCAAATGTATTGGGTTGTCCGGAAAGTTCGTGCCGATTTTCAAAAGAAAGAAAAAGGTCAATAAACACTTGCTATTACATATTTAATCAACCAAATACGAACAATTTTGTTGCACAATGCGTCTCCATCTTTCCTTTAACTTGTAAATGCCCTCTTCCCAGAATTGAGGTGGTTTCATGGCAAATAAGTTGAAAGGTAAGCTACTATAAATCAGCACGAACTTTCCAGACAACCCAATACATGCTAGATAAAAATGAAACCATAACAGACTTATTTGCAATATAAGGAGCATTTCAGAGTTTATTCCTTTAGCAATAAAATTAGGATTGAATGTACATGCCCAGTAAAAAAATGAAACTGTAAAAGGGAGCATTTTGGAATTTAGTCATTTAGCAATAGAATGATTATACAAAATAACAATGGAAGCAAATATTTAAATAAAATATCCACCAGTTTTACTAGCAAAACTGAATTTTTTCAGTAATATTTTTATTATTTCTATTTTAACCAAAAAAAGCTTTAATTTTTAAAATGAATGACAAACAAAAATATATAGGTGCAGGAGTGGCTGTGTGGTAAGTAGCTTGCTTACCAACCACATGGTTCCGGGTTCAGTCCGACTGTGTGGCACCTTGGGCAAGTGTCTTCTACCAAAGCCTTGGGCTGACCAAAGCTTTGTGAGTGGATTTGGTAGACTGAAACTGAAAGAAGCCCGTCATATATATATATATATATATATATATATATATATATTTCTAGCACATTAATTGTCCACGTTAGTGGTCAACGCTATTTTTAAAAATGTACCTTAATTCCCTGAGATTGCAGATATTATTTCTGAATCTCTTTGATTCTTTAGATGTGCTGGCCTCCTGATAATTAATCGATATTAATTAATATATGATTAATTACCATATTTTATATATATATATACATATATATATATATATATATATATGTGTGTGTGTTTGTGTGTCTG
>NC_068986.1:45301811-45308590 GCF_001194135.2 Octopus bimaculoides
CAACACCGCTTGACAACCAATGCTGGTGTGTTTATGTCCCCGTAACTTAGCGGTTCAGCAAAAAAGACCGATAGAATAAGTACTAGGCTTACAAAGAATCAGTCCTGGGGTCAATTTGCTTGACTAAAGGCGGTGCTCCAGCATGGCTGCAGTCAAATGACTGAAACAAGTAAAAGAGTATGACCTTTCTCCTTTCTTGTATGAAAATTCATAAAATAAAATGGAAAATTTCACAGTAGAAAAAATATCCCTTTCAAATGGTCAAATGGTTCGAATAAACATAGAGAACTGGCACTCCGTCAGTTATTAAGATGAGGGTTCCAGTTGTCCAATCAATGGAACAGCCTGTTCATGAAATTAATGTGTAAGTGGCTGAGCACTCGACTGACATGCATACCCTTAATGAAGTCCACAAAGAGATTCAGCATAACGCAGCTGTGACAAAGCTGGCCTCTTTGAAATACAGGTACAACTTATTTTGGCCAGCTGAGTGGACTGAAGCAATGTGAAATAGAGTATTTTGCTCAAGGATACAATGCATGGCTGGGAATTGAACTCATGACCTTATGATTGTGAGCTAAATACTCTAACCACCAGACCATATGCCTTCACAAACATAGAGAGCTTCTGTACAAAAGCTAAACTTCTTCAATGTGTCAGTTAAATGTTCTTTAACAAATGTTCTCAATATCCTTAACTCTTTTGATATCAACTGACCTGGGACCACCCTTGGTTCTAAAATATATATTTCCTATCTAAAGTGATGTAAATTCAAATTTCCCATTAAAATTCCATGTTAATTATGTTCCAAACATCAGCATAATACTAACAAAGTTATTTTACTAAATTCTTCATAATTTTCAAAATTAATTGAAATAATAAATGTGTATTTCAACAGAAATATGGTAACAAAAGGGTTCAGGCTAAGCAGTTAACATAAAATAGTTAACAATTTAGAATTAAGTTTCAGAGTTATGTCAGTCTTGTCATTTACCAGAGCAAGGAATTGATTTAAAAAGATTAAAAATTAAGCAATGAATGGTTGTCATAATATATGATATAACTCACCAAATGCTTACTTATTAGATAATTTATCTTTTATCTTTTACTTATTTCAGTCACTGACTCCATGCAGAGGACTGCCTAGCAGTGTTTAGTTGAAGAAATTGATTTGATCTTAATACTTACTTTATAGTCTGGTATTTATCCTATTGACCTTTTGCTGAATTGCTAAAGTACGAGTAATAGCTGAACCATATCTGATGATTGTTAAATCATTCTACCACCCGTGGAAGGTTCTTTAACATGAAACTGTTCAGTAATATGAATTGGCTATTATGAGACTAAATTTATAATGTTGTATGAATAATACACTCACTCTATTACCTAATAAGTAATTGCCTGATTTTTCCTGACTTATGAAAACTTACTGGACAGCTATATATGTGAGTATGTTTGTTTGTGATATAGAGAGATAAATCAGTTTACAATCCCAAATTCAAGAATACTGTAAAATTCTAAAAACTAACAGTTAAAATTTTTTAATTTCACTTTCTCATAAATAAAAAAAAAATCTTAACTGATGATAAATTTCAATCTAAACAAAGGACACAGTAATAGTTTCAAATTCAAGCCTTAAGAAACACATACAGTTTCTGGTCTTTTCTTGCTGATAAGTTCTTCCTTCTGAAAACATAATGCAATTATTGGATTTGTTGCTGTACACATCACCTGAAGAGAAAAAAAAAATATATACATATATATATGTGTAGAGATAAAATGTATCAACACCACTAGAATAAATGAGCAATTTTCTTTTTATATCATAAGTATTTAGGTCGATACAGCTTGGCACCAGTGATATCGCAACTCATTTCTACAGTTGAGTGAACTGGAGCAATGTGAAATAAAGTGTCTTGCTCAAGAACTGGTGCCAAGCTGTATTGGCCTTTGTCTTTCCCTTGGATAACATCGGTGACATGGAGAGGGGAAACTGGTATGCATGGACAACTGATGGCCTTCCATAAACAACCCTGCTCAGACTTGTGCCTTGGAAGGTAACTTTCTAGGTCCAATCCAATGGTCATTCATGACCGAAGGGGCCTTTACTTATAAGTATTTAGAAACTTTGAGAGAACGTGAAATTATTTGTTTTTAATTGTAGAACTAAGGTTCTACAGTTAAAAAAAAAACTAATTATTTCATGTTCTATTGAAGTTTCCAAATTCTTATGATGTAAACAACATACAATTATCTGGTAAGAACAAAGCTTCTGAAACGAACAAAGAATTTTGAAGGATTGTTTTGGTCCAATGGTAGAAAGCCAGTCATGATTACAGAAGATGTGGGTCCCAGAGGCAGCCTTCAACTTTTCTATTCACAAGGGTTTTTGACCCAATATTTACATCTATTATTTATAGCTTTATCTCATTTGAATTCAGCAGTTAAAAACTCTTCTAGTCAAGGTAGTGCCCATTGCCCTTTACAGGGTCTCCAAGACTGACAGGAAGGAAGGAGGAAGTAATCCTCAAGCCAAAGACCTAGTCTAAATGCTTGCAATAAAGTGGTGTTCACATAAGGCATCGAAGGTGTTAGATGGTGGGGTTAAACTGGTTGTCGAATTAATCCAAATAGACCATGGTAGGATTTGAACTTAGAACACAAAAGGACTGGAACAAATACTGCAAGGCATCCAGTTTGATTTTTTCAGTTCTGCCAATCCACAGCTCCAGATTGATACTTTTCTTTCTTTCTGAACTTGAAAGGTTGAAAGCAAAGATGACCACAGCAGTATTTGAACTCAGTGACTAGAGTCAAAACAAATAATATGAAGTATTATACTTAATGCTAAAATGACTGCTGACTCTTACAACATAAAAGCAAATAAGTGTGCTTATTTCATCATTGAATGCCTATGCTCCATGCTGGCATGGGTTGGACAGTTTGACAGGATCCAGTAAATCCAAGGACTGTTTCATGCTCCAGTGTTTGCTTTGGCATGGTTTCTGTGGATGAATGCCCTTTCTAATGCCAACTACTAAACAGCATGTGCTGGGTGCTTTTTGCAAGCTGCCAGTACCAGTGTGGTTGCCATGTGGCTCACAAGACTATAAGACTAGACAGGGAGGCTTTATGCTAGGAGAGGATGAGAAGGAGCCAGTGCAGAACAGGTTTCTTGCTACAGAGGATTCATATGGCTACTCACATTTTAGAAGGGAATGTGAGAGTAATTGGGTAGAGCTGGAAAGAGATAAATATAGGGATGATGAAATATCTAGATAGACTCTCAAGGTCTGAGAAATGATTGGGACAGAAGAGTCAGGAGTATGGGTGGATGGAAGCTGCAAGAATGTATGGGGGAGAGAGAGATGGGAAATGTATATGACGGAAGGGAGGTAGGTGACAAGTGTAAAGATTGGGAAGTCAGAAACGAACATCGTATAATTGTCGATGATTATCAAAGAAAATTGTAAGCCAGAATAAAATGTAATATCACACAGTAGAAATATCAATAAATTGTATATAACTTACTTCTTTTAAGTCTCGGTAGAGAAGGTCATTGTTTTTATCTAAAAATCCTTTGACATCATATGTAACCTCTCCAGCATAATGGATCAGACGAAATTGCTAGCAAAGTAATAATGGATCAAAAGTTAAATGAACGATCAAGGAATACATGAAGCTTTTTGGATATTCTAGTTTTAAGAAACAATACCACTTTCTTCAACTCAGGCATTTTCTATTGTTAATATTATTTTAATGAAATTATGCATATACCATTAAAATTAATCTATTTTTAACCAATGCTTAACAATGTTATTATTTAGATAATAATATATTAGATAACAGTATAACATTTTGCAATCTCTCTTTAAATTCATTGTCTTTTCTTTAGGGTTAGTAATGATGTTTACACTAGTGTGCATGGCAGCTTTTATTGTTTAAAGGTATATCTGTGAATATGATTCAGCTTCTTGGTACTTATATATCTTACATAATTTAGACTAAAAACCTCTGTTAGTGAAAGTAGATCATACATTTGCACTTGTATGTGCAGACATAGGTAAGCTTTTTCTCAGGAAGATTGGCAGTTATCCATACATGAGATTTTTTCTTCTCTGTGCCACTAGATATGTGCAGTATTTTGGCTTTGTTTTGTGTTTTCTATTGTATTGTTGTTGCTAATGTTTGTTACAAAACTAAATTTTTACCATGTGTATTACTGGGAAAATAATTTTATTTTATTTTATTCATTTTTTTAAAAACTAATAAATGGTTTCAGAATATCTAAAGGTCCATTCTCCACTATTACTCTGAAATTTTTTGACATTTTTATTGTGCACACATACTTCTGTAAACATCCAATTTGTTTTGCTTATTAATAGTTTAATATAGCTATCTCTAAGATAGCTGGCGGGAGTATTAGTCACTAAGATGATAGCAACAAATATACCCCAACGACCAATTTTTGAAAACACAACATAAAAACATAAAAGTAAATTTAATAACAAATAAAATTAATAGAAAAAATTACAAACACAGTTATAAACGAAGACAGTTATAATCAGATATGTATAAAAATAAGTGGTGGAAACACAAACTTGAATGACTAACAAATGCACTGACAACAACAATAACTCATTCCTTGTTAGAGTTACAAACCAAAATAAGATATTAGACATTTGTCAACTCCAGACAAAAACAAAAAACATAGGTGAAGTATGTTGTAAAAGTGAGTGCTTCCTTACAAAACAAAATTATACAAGAGAAAACAAAAAGGTAAATGATATAGCTTTAATTTTCCAAAAAAGCAAATGTTGGCTTTCATTTATGCTTTTAAAAACGAAGTTGGATAAATCACTGGCCAACGTGTGGCAGTGTTTGCTCCATTGACTGCAACAAGGAATATGGAAGCATGTGTCCGATCTTTAAGACCATGGGTAATGTAAAGACATAGGCAGAGCTGGTGTGCCAAGCACTTGTGGTCAGGCATTAGGAAAATAAACACAAGGGTCATGGCCAGAAATATTGGTATTCACAATGACTCTTGATTTGTCATCCTCTTTTTTCTCTCTTTAAATTCATTGTCTTTTTTTTAGGGTTAGTAATGATATTTATACTAGTGTGCATGGCAGCTAGTGTGCATGACCAAGTAATGATTGCAGAGGTGACCTGTGACAACACAAAGCCAGAGAGTAGTCTGCACGACTATACAGGTTCTGATGACCTTTGAAGATCCCCGCTCTACTCTCACTCAATCCTATATTATTTTTATATGCACATCCCCATTGTAACATTTTGTAATGTATATATGAGCCTTTGGGACTAATAAAATATTACTACTATATATCAAAAGAAAGCATCATCATTATTGGGGCTGTTATCAAAAGTAATACTACAGTGAAGAAGTTGAAATGATAAAGTACAAGACATTCTAAAGTTCAAATCCCATCAGATCTGAATTGATATTTCATTTCTTTACATAAGTTGATACAATAAGTACAAATCATGTAACAATTCGACTGACTGACAATGCTTATTTCCCATAAATGTGAGGTTTCTGTCAAAATAAACTTTAAAAAAAAAAGCCTTTATTACTACTCAAAACTTGGAAGTTTATTTTTCATGTTTTTCTCATTCTACACCTGAAAAGTTTTCAAATGCAAGTTTCTTAAGTCACAATATTGTTGATGCACAATAGATCTCTTTATATAGCAGATCATAGGAAAATCAGTATGGCCAGTTTACATACTCAAAGAAAATCAAGTCAGCACTGCAAACTAACAAATCATTTGTTAATTTTACAATCCTGCAACAGTTCAGAGCAGTGAGTTGTTTCAATCTTGTGACACTTATTTTTTTTATGTAGAAAGACTAATCTATTTGAAAATTTGTCTTGGCTATGAACAAAATTCTGAACCCTATACACTTTTAATATGATATAGTTAAAAATATCTAAGGTAATGTAGAAATATTTCAACACCATTTTAGGAAGTAGATGGAGTAGTCCAAACTACAGTAGATATATAAAGGTACCAAGAAATTTGAGCATGTGTATATGCATACACATAACTATAGACAAAAAAAGCTGGTATATACATTAATATAAATAGTATTACTGGACCCTAAAGTAGAGAAAGTGGATTTAAAGCTAGAATTTAGATAATAAATAGAAAACAACTAAACTCATATATCTTGAGCTGAAATGTACATTATTGTATCATAAATGCCTTCTAGCTGCTGAGAGTATGCATCCAATCCACTAAAAATTGTCTGAAATAAACAGGTGTCTTATCAAGTAGATTCAATTCAACTTTTGCCATTTAAATCCATGAAATTACAGCTAAATAACAACACTTTAACCACCCACCTCACTGGAGATTAGGATACATTTATATTAAATAATGCAGCTAAATTTCAGTGATCTGAATTTTGCCAAAACAGAGATGAAAATAAAGACAAAAGTAATTATTTTAAATAGAAAATAGAACAATATTTCTTAAAATTTCAACATACATCCCGTTCAATTGTTTTTCTTGTTGCAGTGTCTGCTGATACATGAGATATAAAATGTGCATGGTCCTTGTGAGTCTGAGATAGCTTGTCTAAGAAAGTCAAATCTGTTGGGTCCCCAGGGCGAACACATTCTTCATCCTGAAATAAAGTAAACATAGTCTACTTGTTAGAAATAAGAAATTTTACAGAGAATTACTTCGATCAACCTGTCAGTGTATATTTATGACATGTCAATGAAAGGTCATGTTAAAAAAAAAAAAAAA
>NC_068986.1:45309206-45310385 GCF_001194135.2 Octopus bimaculoides
GATTTTATAAAATAAATTTTCATTCATGATTTTATAAATAAAACCTTCATTCATGTTTATATATCTCTTTATTCTATTCCTTTTCTTTACGCAATATTTTCACGTGACTTCATTCTAATAAACGCTAAGTTAATAGTATAATGTTTAAAATTTTATTTTAAACTAAAGCTTCGATGAGATAAGTATTGCATTTATTTTCAATAATATTGTTAAATGTTTTTCTTTTATTTATTGGTAAAATAAGTATTTTTATATAAATTCACTTGTTATTTATTGTTGGTTGATATCTTATTTAACGCTAAGTTAATAGTATAACGTTTAACATTTTAGTTTAAACCAAAGTTTCGATAAGATTAGTATTGCATTTATTTTCGATAATATTGTTAAATGTTTTTTCTTTTATTTATTGGTGAAATAAGTATTTTTATATAAATTCATTTATTATTTTTTGTCAGTTTATATTCTAATAAATGCAAAGTTAATAGTATAACGTTTATAATTTTAGTTTAACCTAAAACTTCGATAAGATAAGTATTGCATTTATTTTCAATAATATTGTTAAACATTTTTCTTTTATTTATTGGTAAAATAAGTATTTTTATAGAAATTCATTTGTTATATATTGTTAGCTGAAATTCTAATAAATGCTAAGTTAATAGTATAATGTTTAAATTTTAGTTTAAACTAAAGCTTCGATAAGATAAGTATTGCCTTTATTTTCAATAATATCGTTAAATATTTTTCTTTTTATTTATTGGTAAAATAAGTATTTTTATATAAATTCATTTGTTATTTATTGTTAGTTGATATATATACATTCATTTTATTATTATTATTATTATTGTATTTTGACCCAAAGATTAGCTATATTTTTGAATAGAATTGATTTTCGATCGATTTATTTTAATCGATTTTATTTAATTTTATTTTCTATTTGAAAATGTGTTATGAAACACATGTAGTCGTTTTATTATTTTAATAATTATTACTTTGTATTTTATTATAGTTCTTTTTAGTGTATTTACTTATTAAATTTTTCTATATGTGACTGTGGATTTTCATGGATGAGTTCAGGAATTGGGGTTCTTTTCTCTAGCCTGGGCAAAGTTTAGAGAGCTCTTACCTCTGCTGGTGACAAAGGGCCTCTCACTCAGAGTAAAAGGCAGACTGTATGATGCA
>NC_068986.1:45310395-45333970 GCF_001194135.2 Octopus bimaculoides
GACCTGGGATGTGGTGGTGAAGCACAACCTTCGAACTTTAGGCCTCACCGAGGCAATGATCAGTGACCGGGACCTTTGGAAATATGCAGCTAATGAATTTTATTTCTGTTTTACATACATTTTTTCACACTTATGGTTTTGTAAATTTGTATAACAAAACAACCACTTTTTGCAAAAAACAACCACTTCCTACCAAAACAACAACTGCCTATCAAAAAACCCTCCCAATTAGGGTGCAAAAGGGGAATCTGTGTCAGTCAGGAAGACAAAATTATGTATCTCAATCAGGAGCACAATAGATCAAACATGCTTTGAATGTACATTCATGAGATCTGTAGTCCAACACCATAAAACTAACACTCATTTTCTCTTATTCTTTTATTATCTATCCATCCATTCATTTTCACCCACCATTCTTGGGAAAGCCATGGGGACAGAATCTTCAAGTACTTCCGTCATAGGCTCCTATGAGAAGCAACCATCATTAGACTTTCTGGCTGGATTCTCAAGCATGACCAACTGAGGCTAAGGATATTATTCAGCCATCTCTTTCTTGGTCAACCCCTAGATCTCTTGCTTGTTGGCATGGCTTGAAGAATCTGTCATGTGATTCTTTATTCCAAATGTTAACCACTTGTCTGTAATATTGGAGTTATGACCTCTAAATGTGGAGAAGTGACAGCTTGACCTGGAGAGATTCCTTGATATTTGAGCTATGCACCCTGTTGAGTAATGTTACTCTAGAGATCCTTCAGAGGAACACTATTTTGGTTGTTTGTGTTCACAATCATACTCTTTCAGTCTTTATCCAACATTTATCAATGTTATTAAATTTATAAATGAGTAACATGAAGAATTGCATTGTCAATACATTGTCAATCTCATCATCATCATCATCGTCGTTTAACGTCCGCTTTCCATGCTAGCATGGGTTGGACGATTTGACTGAGGACTGGTGAACCAGATGGCAACACCAGGCTCCAATCTGATTTGGCAGAGTTTCTACAGCTGGATGCCCTTCCTAACGCCAACCACTCCGAGAGTGTAGTGGGTGCTTTTACGTGCCACCAGCATGAAGGCCAGTCAGGCGGTACTGACAACGGCCATGCTCAAAATGGTGTATTTTATGTTCCACCCACACAAGAGCCAGTCCAGGGGCACTGGCAACGATTTCGCTCAAAAGTCCTTACACATGCTGCAGGCACAAGTGCCAAAAAGGCAATGCTGGGCACAGGTGTCATCAATGTTTAAATTATAAAACTGAGATTCACAAAACTTGATTCAGTTGTTTCAGTATTGTTAAGTCAGACACTATCACAAACTTTTATTGAATTAGATTTTCATGTTCAATCATTTCAAGAGTTAATACAATACTAAAATGATGCTTACCATAATAGCTATCACACCAATTGGTCTCCCTTCAACCATATCACAGATAATTTTATTGTTAAAAAATTGAACTGGTTCCCACTGAAAGGAAAAAGAAGGTAAAGTTACATTTCAAATTGCAGAAGGATTCTAAGATCCCCAAGTTATTTAGAGACAATTTACACATTTGAATCCTATGATTGAGGATAAAAATATAAATTGATGATCAGTAAAGAGAACAAGTGCAATATTGAGAATGGCAACAATTGCTTAGTAATGTTTTTAGTCTTTGTAAATAGATTTACTATCAACCTCTGCATAACTCAATAAACATAAGGACATTACAAGATGCTACAGATGCAATGTTAGTAAAATAATACATAGTAATAATAATAATTTGGTGTTAATGTAAATAATTAAAATAATTCGATCTCTATTTTTTTTTCATTTTCTAGACAAATTAAAATATTTTCTGAATAATAAGAAAGAGAGAGTCAAATCTAGATATTTTCTATCACTGGAATCGAGTTTTAATTCTCCTTCACATAGCAAATGTAACTGTAAATTGGTGCCATACATGTACAATTCACTGATGTAAGGTTCAGATACACTTCAAAATTAGTGGGTATTCATTAGCTTCAGTGTTCAGTTCAAAATTAGTGAGTATTCATTAGCTTCAGTGTTCAGTTCAAAATTAGTGGGTATTCATTAGTTTCAGTGTTCAGTTCAAGTCCTTGTTCACAGTGCAACACAGTTTCAAGCAATTATATTATCAACACATTGGTATGAAAATGTGTTGGAAACTGAAACAAGTAAAAGCAGTAGCATCTGAAAACTTTCAAATAGTTTTTGAGATTCTGTTGTAAACCATTCTATGAATATAATTTAGTCAACAACATTGTCAATATTGGAGAATTGTTCACTCTTTGATGAAACCCACTTTACAGATTTACTGCCTGTCTTTGAAATACAAGGAAAGTACTGTTCATAGGTGTGGCAAGCTAAATGATTGTGCCACAGAGTGAGTCTCTGTGCGGTTGCTTAACTTACTAGAAATAGCAGCCAAATTTCTCAGATAACAACCTGTAGCTTCTACAACAAAAGAAGATATATGTGAATCCAGGATAGTGTAGTCCCAGATTTACTATATCTTAAAAAAAGACTGGTTAATCATAGTTTCAATGCCTTTGATAGGTCTTTCGAATCAAGACTGAGCTACCTTTAAGCTAAAATATAAAAAAAAAAAAAAAAAAAAAAAAAAAAAAAAAATGAATGTGGTAATGTATGTGACTAATTTTGAACTGAAAACGTTTCTGACTTTGATCAGTATCACCAGTGAAGGCAAATATATTTATACTATAAGTTAAAAGGAAATAAAGAAAATACATTATTGTTGTGTAATAAAGAAAAGCTATGTGGAAAGAATTATGTGAAAGTGTATGTAGAAACAAAGAGCCTAAAATTACATGCCATGAAAAACTTAACAAGTGACCTGAGATGGTAAAGCTATGTCACCAAAACATTGCCATCTGCAAAAAGTAGATTATAACTTGTTTTTGCTTATGTTTATAATTTTGCTTGTGTTTATAATTCTTATTAAGTTAGTTTGTTCATAGATGAGAGTAAAGGGTAAAGACTCCCTTTGGTCATGAACGACCATTGGATTGCACCTCTGAAGTTCCCCTCTGAGGCACAAGTTTAGGCAAGGAAGAACTTGGTTGTTATGCTAGTATAATCTATAAAAGAAAATATATAAGTAGCTAACAAATGGTTCAGACATACACATAGCATGTTCCTTTCATTTATAAATGTTTCTCCAGTTCCACCATTTAAGGCTGGCAGTTACTGGCTTTAAGATAAAAGTAAGTTCCATTTGACATAAAATGCTCTACAATAACTTTCTCAGTTCCATTCATGTATAATAACTATGTAGTTAATACAGTTTTCTTTCTTGAAATACCAAATAACCTAAATTCACAAGATCATGCCTACTTATGTTATCATGGTGGAATACTGTCATTTTTCAATTAACTCAAACCTGCCTTTTTGTTTTGTACAGTAACATAATCCAAGAGACTAAATTTAGACAGGATACAGTAAATTTTGTTTATAAGGACTTAAGACTAACTAGTTATATTTCAGATAAGACAAATGGAAAAAAAAATGTGGCTGTGTGGTAAGATGCTTGCTTCCCTACTATACGGTTCTGGGTTCAGTCCCACTGTATGGCACTTTGGGCAAGTGTTTTCTACTATAGCCTCAGGCCGACTAAAACCTTGTGAGTGGATTTGGGAGACGGAAACTGAAAGAAACCTGTCATATATATATATATATATATATATATATATATATATGTGTGTGTCTTTCTACTTGTTCCCTGCCACCACCACTTGACAACTGGTGCTGGTGTGTTCATATCCCTGTAACTTAGTGGTTCGGCAAAAGAGATTGAGAGGATAAGTACCAGGCTTAAAAAAAAAATAAGTACTGGGGTTGATTCATTAGACTAAAACAAATTCTTCAAGGTGGCATCCTAGCATGGCTGCAGTCTAATGACTGAAACAAGTAAAAGATAAACAACTTTATTTTACAAACATTGTTCTGGAGAAAACTTTTGACAGAATTAAATGGTCTGTTGTTTAGTGGGCAATTATAGGATTAGGTGCAAAAGGACCAGTTGTGGCGCTTTCCAGGTGATATATAAAGATGCTAAAACTAGGGTCAGTATTGGCAGTGCACTCAATTGGACTTACAATAAATGTATTCTCCACACTTTTCTTTTTGTCTTTGATTTAATTGTCCCAGAGTTCAGTGAAGGACTCCCATGGAAGATTTTGTATACTTTAACATGGTTCTCATTGTATAATCTGTCAAATAATTGTACAAGTTGCTTAAAACTTGAATGAGTTGAATTAAACGAAAAGGCATCAATCGTTTAAGTAAACAAGGCCAACTTAATATTGTGCAGTGAGTGGAAATAATGGGCACTCAACAAATTTTATGTAGTTCAAGTGGATTGAGACTTGATCAAAGCTTCAGGTACATCAAGTATGTTGAAGCAGTTAACAATATAAAGAAGCATTGAAAAGGAGATTATGGGTCACTAGAAATTAAACTGATGTCACAGACAAATCACTTGAAATAACAGGTAAATTTTGCTGCTCAAATTACATAAATAGTGCTGGAGATGGAGCTAGAAATATGTATAGTTCAGTGGAATGGAAAACATCAAACAAATTATTACTGCCCTCGTATGAAAAGACAGACATCTGAAGTATTATGGAATATGTCTGTGAAATTTGAAAAGCAAATATAGAGGATTTGTATCAAGTGTATAATGGTAACTTGTAAGGTTTATTGGTCAGTGAATAAAGTAACTAAGTATTAAGCACATTGACTGATGTATGCAGGTGAAACAAATTAGGTTAGAAAAGACATATATGAGGTAATATTCTGGAAGATAAAGTATCAAGAGTTGGTAGTGGAAGATGTTACTAGCAAAAGTAAACCATAGAAAACTTGAATGAAGTAAGTTGATCACATAACAAGAGGATCTTTCAGAGTAGATAACATAAGATTTAGACATAAAAAGATTTGTTACAGTAAGCATGAAATACATGTGTTGTGGTGATGGTAGTAGTGAATAGCAGAAGCATTAATGATGGTTGGTAGTGACTGTAACAGTGATGGTGAAAACAAATTAAAAAAATGTTTATCAAGAGGTGTTAGATTCCAGACCTATGTTAGGATATTATCTTTATATCTATTAAGATATACCACAGAGCTTTATCAAAGCAGAACAATTTACCCAATGAATTTATATACAGAATAGAAGAAAAGTCATATGATATTTAAATAATGTTGCTGAAGTTTAGATATAACAACATTAAACAGTGTCGACTGTGATTTGTATAACCTAACATTGATTGAATATTTTGTAGTGTAGTCCTTTCCTGACTATATCTCTAATGAGCAGACTACCAGTTCTTCACTTAATTTTCAAAACAATCTGGAGGAGTTTAGTTACTCTCATCCCCACCATCTCTCTCTCTTTCTCATGCTCCTTTCCATTCACATTTATAAAGAATTATAGCACTGGATCCCACCTCTACACAATGTACTGCATCAACCTTTCAACTTTGTCTGTCTGTGTCTCTCTCCTTTTCTCACTAACCCTTGACACTACTCCTTTCCCTTCCCCTTTCTATATTTCCCTTCCCAAAACTGTTTACACTGTTAATCTCTCCATTATCACACTCACATCATATTTCACCTTCCCATCACCATGCTGAAAATCATCACTCTTTTTCCCCTTTCTCCTTCCAGTCATGGTAGTTGTTTAGTCTTGCCTGTGACAAGGTAATCTCACAAGTGCCGGTGCTACAAAAGCCAAAAACCACCTAACACACTCTATAAAGTAGTTTGCATTAGAAAGAGCAACCAGTCATAGAAACCATGTCAAAATTGAAACACTGGAGTGCAACACAGCCATTTGACTTGTCAGCTTCATGTTGAAACATCCAACCACTTATGCTAGTGAATTGATATTGATAGATTATGTTGGTGATGACCAACTAAAATCTCATTATTTCATCTATGTTAAAATGAAATTTTAGTTAAGATTTTAATTTAAATGTGAACATTTTAGAACAGATAGTCTGAGACAGATTGTTAATAAAATGGTTAAGCCATTCTTACCTCAATCCCTTCACGTTGGTACTCTTCTTGTTCTGATTTCAATGTTAGCTCAATAAACAGCTGTTGGAGTTTCTCATTACAGTAGTTGATGCAGAATTGCTCAAACCTGGAAAAAGGAGAATGAATTCATGAACGAAACAACAAATCAGAATTTATTTAATTATATAAGCACAGGCATGGCTGTGTGGTTAAGAAGTTTACTTTGCAACTACAGGGTTTTGAGTTCAGTCCCATTATGTGGTATCTTGGGCAAGTGTCTTCTACTAAGCCCCAAGCTGACCAATGCTTTGAGAGTGAATTTGGTTGATAGAAACTGTGGGGAAGCCTGTTGTGTGTGTGAGTGTGTGTGTGTGTGTGTATGTGTGTAAGTATATATGCATGTATATGTGTATGTATATGAGTGTATGTCTTTGTGTTTGTCTCCCCTCCTGCTCACCGTTTGACAACTGGTATTGGTTTGTTTATGTCAGAGATTGATAGGATAAATATCAGACTGAAAAAAGAAAAAAAAGAAAGAAGTACTGGTGGTGATTTGATTGACTAAACCCTTCAAAGCAGTGCTATCTGAAATAAAACACAATCACATAAGAAAATGTAGTACCATAGTATATTTTAAAAGTGGAATGAAATGCTTGATCGTAGGTCAATGAAGATTGACTTCTGACTAAACAGCAACAACAATACAATTAATAAGAATATTATGACCACTGACACCACCAACAAAAACCCTACCAACACCAAAACCAACTCCACTACTAACCCACCAACTTTTGAGTAACCAACTAGTAATGACATTAATATCAGCATGAAAGCATTGTTTGTAACTACATATGAAGGTTGGAAAATATATGTGACATTACAAGATTTTCATAAGTACAAAGTCTACATCATATTTGGAGTGTTATTGTGACACTTGCAAATGAAGTAATTGTTTCAATAAGTCATAGAAGATGACATGCTCAAATTGGTACAGTTTCACAGAAATTTATTTGGAGCTAATGCTGTAAGAACAAAAAGAAAATGAGAATACAGATAATAATATGGAAATTCCAACAGTTCAGTGCATACACTAAGCTGTAGAAAGAGATTGTGCATCATAAACATCAAACAATTTGGAATAAGTTCTTTAACCCCAAAGTAAATGATGATTGAAAATTATATATGATAGCAACTTTCATCCTCCTAGTAACTCTATCAGAACACATTATCACTTTATAATACGAAAATAAATGGGAAAAATTAATTTTGCTTTATTCTCATAACATGGGATATTCTTGTTGTCAGAAACTTTATACTGTATTGTCAGGGCAAATGAAAGATGGAAAAAAAATTGTAATTATAATCAGCACTAACTGATACAAAAAGATTTCTGTATAAATTTAGTTTGACTTACCCATTTATTTGGAATATTTCGAAACCATATATATCTAATAGTCCTAGTAAAGTACATTTTTCTTTACACTAAAGAAATAAGAAAAAGAAACACATTGAAGAAGTAACAGCATGTATGAAGCCACTGATAAATATACAAGATTAAGGATTACATTTTTATATAATTTATAAATTTTCTTTTCAGAAGTGTCAATTTCATATAATTGTTCAGTTTATGAACTATTTCTTAAATTTAAAATATACAGTTTCATTTTTGAAGAACTAATTAGAACACATTTTGAATTTATTTGACAGAATAGTTAGATACCAAGGGATGAAAATGTTATCTCTAGTCTAATTAGTTTTGATGTCTCTCATCTCAGTTTGGTTCTTAATGATGAGTTAAGAAAAAAAGAAAAGAAAAAATGCTCAATTGAGATTGGCATGGAGTTGCTCACTAACAAATTCTAGAGTCTAGTCTAGAGTCTAATCACTTTGCATTTTTACCACTCCTACTGTAGCCTCGAGGAGGCGCAATGGCCCAGTGATTAGGGCAGCAGACTCGCGGTCATAGGATCGTGGTTTCGATTCCCAGACCGGGCGTTGTGAGTGTTTATTGAGTGAAAACACCTAAAGCTCCATGAGGCTCCGGCAGTGGATGGTGGCAAACCCGGCTGTACTCTTCCACCACAACTTTCTCTCACTCTTTCTTTCTGTTTCTGTTGTACCTGTAATTCAAAGGGTCAGCCTTGTCACACTCTGTGTCACGCTGAATATCCCCGAGAACTACGTTAAGGATACACGTCTGTGGAGTGCTCAGCCACTTGCACGTTAATTTCACGAGCAGGCTGTTTCGTTGATCAGAACCTTCGACATCGTAACCGACGGAGTGCCAACAACTGTAGCCTCTGCTGCTTGGAGCTGGCTAGGGTTTGTGCCACCTCTAGCTGGAACCACTTGACTCAATTAATTCCATCACCTAAATTATGTTCCACCCTCATCAACCCATCCACATAAATCCCTATCCTTAATTTTCTCTTTTAAGAATGTCAGACTTTTGAAATTTCTCTTTAGCAATGCAGTTATTTTAAGAGAGCTGCTTCCCGCATGCACTGTCTTGTCTCTCTCTTTTCTCTCACTGCTTTCGATGGTGAATGGAATCATGACAAAAAGAACCACCACCATAAAAGAGGTATCTTTTAAACATAACAGTATATTCATTAAACAATGAGACAGTCACATCTGGAACACCTTTGATCATGGATCTGCTTAATCTGGGTTGAACTGGGATTAATGTAGGGTTTCCATCATCAGTCAATGTTAACCATGCATCTGCAGCCCTGGGAAGCTGTTTTGAAGAAGACTAGCAGTCACTCATGCATGCAAGTCTCTTCTCTCCATGCCATTGATGTTTATTCAAAGGAAAAACTAACTTAAACCAATAAAGTTTAGCAGCAGTGTCATTGCAGACGCTGCTGTTAGAATGCAAAGAGTAGGAATTATCCAATATTCTAATGACTCTGCCAAGTTACCTTGTTGGGTTAAACTGGGGTTAAATAACATCAACAACATCATTTAGAGTTAATTAACTAGTATCAATTAACAGCACTATGCATAACAGCAACATAAATTTTACATTCTTAAAAGTGCTGACCAATATTCAAGAAACTGTTTTATATGTCTGTTGTATTATTTTATATAAGTATTTGCATATATTAACCCTTTTGATACCAACTCACTAGAGACTGCTCCTGGTTCTATGATACAAACTTTACATTTCAAAGTAATTTAAATTAAAACCTTCTGTGTTAATGTATGTTCCAAACACCAGCTTAATAATAAAAAGAAAATTATTTTACTAAATTCTTTATTATTTTCAAAATTAATATGGTAATTAAAGAGGTAAAAATAATGATAATGAATCATTTTGAAAATTTTCAATTACAACAATATAAGCTAAAACATGACTAATGTTAGTTGTAAACACCAAAGTCAAAAATATAACAGTAATTAATAACGATTTCAAATTTTTGCTACAAGAGCAGATTGGGGGAGGGGATTAAGTCGATTACATCGACCCCAGTGCGTAACTGGTACTTATTTAATTGACCCTAAAAGGATGAAAGGCAAAGTCGACCTCGGTAGAATTTGAACTCAGAACGTAAAGACAGACGAAATACTGCTAAGCATTTCGCCCGGCGTGACAACGTTTCTGCCAGCTCACCGCCTTCTGCCAGAGGTGTTTAAAATTTCATTATTTTCTTACTTTTGTTGCAAGAGATGTGTTAATCTTTTTGACAATCCAAGTAAAAAGCCTGTCATATATTCCTTTAGCAAGAGCATCTCGAGCATAAATTGCTTGTTCCAAATTTAACGGAGTCTGCATCTAGAAAAAGTAATAAATATGTGTTGAATTAGTGAAATATAGTTTTGGCCACTGATGAATTATTAATAAAGAACCCATGTTACATGATGAGGATGATGATGATGTTTGAACTGATCATTAACAAACCATGCAATTTGTATTCTGTTATTAATATAGAATCAAAATATGTTAATACATTCTTTCTGATTAAATATTACAGTGAAAACTAAAAATTCATCAAATTTTTGTAATATAAAATGAGGCATACCTTTTCCTGTCGGACATCAATAGTTCGGTTTTCCAAAGCTGCAATTAGCTGCTCTTCAGGACATCCAAGTAACTATAAACAAAGAAATATATTTACGGTGCCTAAATTTCCAATAGCAAAAAACATAAATTAATGAGCGAGTCTGCTATAAATAGGAGCCAAATATCCTTAATATCATCTTAAAAAATGACATTTGTATCGTGGATTCCTGGTTACAAAGTGCTTGAGTAAAAGATAGAAAGGTAAGAATTTGAATTCCTTTGATTATGGTTAAGTTTTCATAATCAGGGATGACCTGGAGCTAAAAAAGGTCATCCAGTCTTGTTTTAATTAACCACTAGAAAGGCTACATTTTACATCTGTATTTACTGTAGTATCTAAACAGCTGCTGAGATTAAACATATTTAATTACTTTTTCAAAAACCACATCCTTGACAAAGGTAAAGTAAAGGGTAGTAATATAACCAGGTGGAGGTGTTAGGACAAGGAGGAAGCATCCCAGGTGATGCTTTTGTGGGGGTGGCACTTCTGACCTAGCGGCCAAGAAGTGGAGAGTGGGGAGAAAACTCACGAGCTATCCCAGGCAGCACACATTCTGGTTACACCACTGTTACAGCATCTTTTTTATTCTTTTACAGAGTCAAGAATTTTTCAACCTTAAGCTGAAGTATTATATTCAAGAACAGTTTAAAACAATTACTGTAGTTAATTACTCAGAGACATATTTGCATTAAAATAAAAGTTAAGTAGTGCTAATGTATTTAATGAAGTGAGCATTAAATGTCTAATTTTAAAAGACAACATTAATTCAAAGATTAAAATTATTTTAATCATTTCAGTAAGGAAGATAACTCTGTACATGTTATTAGACCTAAGCATAAAACTTCAGAGGACTAGTGAAAGTAATGATTAAAAAATCATAAAGTTAATGTTCAATATTATAGATGGGCACCAAAAATCATAGCCATGACTTGCAAGTGAGTATGATCTGGTAGCATGTACCATGATTTTGCCCATTATTTTAGGTGCCTATGTAATCATGAGCAGACATAGACACCCTCTCCACCTCCCATCATACAATTTTTCACTTTTTGCTTTCTTTAAGAGCATTGTCTTTCAGTGGTTTATTAGCTTCCATTTTGCTACTAGCCTTTAGCTTTCAGTTTGTTTTCCATCATTATCATCACATCAAGGATGTAACAGCTTGAGGGAGAGAGAGAGAGAGAGAGAGAGAGAGAGAGAGAGAGAGAGAGAGAGAGCTGCACCAGCAAAGGCTGGTACTCATTTTCTGTTGGGAAGACAAGAACAATGTGAAATGAAGTGCCTTACTCAAGGACTTAACTTGTTACCTAACCCAGAAATTGAACAACCAAACCTTATGATAACATCCAGGCCACTCATTTATGCATCCATGATTAAGTGCAAAAAACAAAGTATATTATAAAAAAAATCAGGTTACACTTGCAATTACCACATGAAATGCAATATGTTAAGCTTTGAAAAATACCTGATTTATCCAACCTAAACATACTTATTTACAAGATAAAGCAAACAGTTCAATAAGAGAGACATTTCCAGTAAGTGGTTGAATTACTTACTTTGGCAATATAAGTTTCATGTCCATTAAGTGATAGTTTAGCCACACCCTGGTCTTCTTTATGAGTTATATTTCCTAAGTGGATCACAGCGGCAACAATAGCAAACAAGGACTGAAAGAGAAGAAAAAAGGAAATGGAATGTTTGCAAATGATAATGAATTTCTAAATGGAAAAGATAAAAATGAGATTATTCATCGTTTAACGTCCGCTTTCCATGCTAGCATGGGTTGGACGATTTGACTGAGGACTGGTGAACCAGATGGCTACACCAGGCTCCAATCTGATTTGGCAGAGTTTCTACAGCTGGATGCCCTTCCTAATGCCAACCACTCCGAGAGTGTAGTGGGTGCTTTTACGTGCCACCGGCACAAAAGCCAGTCAGGAGGTACTGGCAATGGCCATGCTCAAAATGGTGTATTTTATGTGCCACCTGCACAGGAGCCAGACCAGTGGTACTGACAATATATAAATAAATAAAAGGCTGAGCAATATGACGTATAACAAAAATAATAGACAATTTGAAAAATAAAGAAAAAATCTTTTGACAATATCCACTGTTAACAAGATGAGTATAGGATTGGCTGGCCGATATTTTCAGACAACATGGTGCTACTTGGCTTGTCCGACAGTAATCTCCAGCATGCACTGAACGGGTTTGCTGCCATGTGCTGTAAGGCAGGGATGAGAACAAGTGTTGTGAAGACTGAGACAATGGCCCTCTCAAGAAAGTCTTCCAGATACACTCTGCGTGTTAATGGCATTTCACTGAGGCAAGTGGAGAAGTTTAAGGCTGTTGAATGTTAAAATTGCAGGTGTTGTCACAGTAATGTGCCAGCTTCAACATTCAATCTTCAGAAGAGGAGAGGATGATGAAAATGCCAAACTTACTATCTTTAATTTGGTTTATGTGCCTATCCTTAGATATGGTCATGAATGTTGGGCAATGACCGAAAGAATTCAAACATGAACACAAGCAGCTGAAATGGGATCTCACTGAAAAATCTCTGGGGTGTGTTATGTAGCTTGGAGATCAGGGAGTCTCTCTAGGTTGAGTTTCAACTTCTCTCCATCAGTATTATGGACATGTAATTAGAACGTTGCAGGCAATGATCACAAAACAGATTCTTCAAGTCAAGCCAAACTGGTAGGAGATCTAGGGGTAGATCATGAGTAAGATGGCTGGATAACATCCATAGTTTCAGTTGGTCAAGCTTAGGAATCCAGTAGGAAAATGTAATAATTGTTGTTTCAGATAGAACTTTATGGAGGAAGGGCTTAAGGACTCCTATGTAATGACCGTCTCAGGAACAATGGGCAGTAAAGATGGAGGGACATTAACAAGATGTAAAAGAAACTGTATTGTAATCCTTCATCATAAGTTTCACTTTTGACTATTGACTATGTAGAGCACAAAAAGACGAAACAAATATTTACTGGTATACTTCATGCAGAAAGTTAATAATTACTGGTACATTTCATCACCATCATCGCCACCTTCTCTTCCTTCTTCTTCTTAATATCCACTTTCCCATACTTGCATGGGTCAGATGAAATTTTTTGAGGCAGGTTTTCTACAATCTTCGCCTGTTTCCAAACATGCTAATATTTCCCCATGGTTAGACATATCTTCATGGATGACTGGACACAAATAACACTGCCCTTAACATGGTGATACCTATTTACAACTATCATGCAACATCAAGATCAGGAGGTACAAACACACAGCCCCACACACACACAAATTACCAGCCCAGGGCCATAGTAAAAGACTGAACTCAAACCATGTGGTTGGAACCAAACTTCTTTCCCACAATTATGCCTGCACTTATAAAGCAAAAACAAAATATTGAATAATATGGATATTCTAATGTCTTAAATTATATTTCCAAAAATCTATGGGTTACCTAGCAGCACACCATTTAGGAACCACAGGTACAGAAAATATTGAGAATAAAATTCCAATCTGATAGATCTTAGTCTTCTCTAAACTATTATGCGTCTAATGTTAGAGATCATAGGAACAAGGTGTCAATGAAGTAAATTACTCTATTAGGAATCTCATCTGCATCACAATCTTAGTTTAATAAGAGCTTACCACTACAACCATGAAGGCGCAATGGCCCAGTGGTTAGGGCAGCGGACTCGTGGTCATAGAATCATGGTTTCGATTCCCAGACTGGGCGTTGTGAGTGTTTATTTGAGCGAAAACACTTAAAGCTGCACAAGGCTCTGGCAGGAGATGGTGGCGAACCCTGCTGTACTCTTTCACCACAACTTTCTCTCGCTCTTACTTCCTGTTTCTGTTGTACCTGTAATTCAAAGGGTCAGCCTTGTCATACTGTGTCACGCTGAATATTCTTGAGAACTACGTTAAGGGTACACATGTCTGTGGAGTGCTCAGCCACTTGCACATTAATTTCACGAGCAGGCTGTTCCGTTGATCGGATCAACTGGAACCCTCGACATCGTAAGTGACGGAGTGCCAACAACAACCACTACATCCACACCAAAACAAGGTGATTAAAAATGCAATTTTAAAAATTCAATTATTACACACAGAATATGCTGATATTGAAACTTAAGTTTAAATATAACATCTTACTTCTTCTTCAGAACAGGAGAAATCACAGATTTTCAAAGCTTGACGCATTTCTTCAAAGTTCTTCTTGTCGTCAATAGATGCAATCTTAATACTTTTTCCCTGAAAATATATGTTGAATACTTAATGGCACAAACAGATATAACAATTTTTTGTACAGAAACATGAATAAGTTTTGTAAAAAAGAAGTGTAGTCAATTGAATAACTCAGTATATTACAAGTGCTTAAAACTGCAAGTAATATACTGGAGTTCATTCAGTTGTATGTAAAGCAAAGTAGACATCTCTTTTACTCTTTTACTTGTTTCAGTCATTTGACTGTGGCCATGCTGGAGCACCGCTTTTTTAGTCGAGCAGATCGACCCCAGGACTTATTCTTTGGAAGCCTAGTACTTATTCTATCGATCTCTTTTGCTGAACCGCTAAGTTACAGGGACGTAAACTCACCACCATCGGTTGTCAAGCGATGCTGGGGGGACAAACACAGACACACAAACATATAAATATATACGACGGGCTTCTTTCAGTTTCCGTCTACCAAATCCACTCACAAGGCTTTGGTCGGCCAGAGGCTATAGTAGAAGACACTTGTCCAAGGTGCCACGCAGTGGGAATGAACCCGGAACCATGTGGTTGGTAAGCAAGCTACTTACCACACAGCCACCAGAATTTTTAACTTATAACTTAAAAATAGACAAGGAAGGTTTCCATACTGTATCATTCAGTCTAGGAGAGGGATACTTTGGTAAAGATTAGATTAAACTTCTGTAAATAAATGTGCATAGGGAAAACATGACCAGAGGGAGTCAGGGTTGCAATTTAGTTGAGGAAAATATTATAAAAAGTGTTGATGTGTGAAGGTTTATAAGGCATTACCTATGTATTTCTTTTGCATGTAATCCAAAATATGTGGTGGGTACACTGTCCCACAGATTTGATGTGAGTACTGTACATGGTCTTGTAGAGAGCTAGCATTTTTCAAGACACTTTTTAAAAGGGGATAGCCAGAGGAGGAAGGGCAGTACTCACAACTGAGACTAGTGGGAGTAATCTATGTTTAGACTGGTGACCTATTCAAATGACTTACAGCAACTGAACTCTGTTAGAGGTACTCAAGAGCCCAAAGGTGATGCTAATTAGGCCACAGATTAAGTTAACCACCAAGAGTAAGAACAATCACGCATAAAGGGTTTTACACAATTTCTGTTTACCAAATTTCACAAAGCTTTCATCAACCCAAGGCTATGGCAGAAGGTGTTCTATACTGGGATCAAACCTCAAACCACATGGTTGCAAACAAATTTCCCAACCAAAAGTCATGCTTACAACAAATATTCCTGGAAGAAAAAATCTTTGTAGAGCAGACTTCCTACTACAAAGTCCAAGCCTTGTTGCTTGTATGCCTCAGTGAGCCTGAGAGTTAAGCCAGAGGAGCACAAGCTTCTGGTGGGGCTTCCCATGATGGACAGGTCAAAGAAAATGGGCCAGACTAATAAAGATCCAAGAGGTAAAAATGAGTTTGCATAGGGCCAACACCCCTACAGTACGCTACAGACATCAAAGACAATTTAATAATCAACAAGCCTTGGGAGAGGAAAGTCTTCTTTCAGGGAAATAGAAAGGACAGTACAGGTACAAGCCAGAGTTGAGAACAATGAGAAAAGTTGTTGATGGCCTATGCTCAATAGGAATCGAATGGGGTTAATTAATAAGTGGAACAGACTTCAGTATATGATATATACGTCTTCATTATGAAAAGTTTTCAAGGATTGTAAGATGAATATTTGAATAACACATCCTTTTAACAACAGACAAGCACAAAAGTTTTAAGCTCAAACACTAGCCTTAACAATGCTATTTTCATGTGATTAGTTACCTAACTATTGTAAGATAATCCATTTCAACTTTTTCTAAATAGTTTCAAAGTTTTTGCATAGCCAAACAAGTAACAATGAGAATTTCACTGACAAGTGAATTATAGCAGTGGTCTTCAGGGGGTGGACAAATAATCATATTTAATAAAACTAAGATAGTTATAAGTCTTTACATATGTAATTTACTCTGGCTATAGACATTAACACAAGGGAGATAACTACATGATACCTCACAACACGAGACAGAATTAGAAATTTGAATTTGAAATTAAGGAATATGAAGATGCATAGCGTTCATTATTTTTTTAATTTGAAGTTCCCACAGTATCTACTTAGTGGGAAACATGTATAGCACTATTTCATTCGTTTTAGAAATATCTGCTTTCTCATTAATAAAGAGGGAGCAAAAGTGTTTAGTTATTACTATTTGGAGGTAGGAGGCTGGGATTTTTCACTTTATAAACTACTGAATAATATAACAAACACAACAGGGTTTTAAACAAAAGAAATATATTTATTATAAATAAAGTTATAGTACTTTAAATGCATATTACCTGACATAAATAGTGGTACTTATTGGGATCACCATCTAAATTCAGTTTCTCAAGTAATTCCTGATCTTTGCTGCATAAAAGTTGGTAAAACACATGAAAATTACGTTCTCCAGGTGCATGGTGAATAACTCGAGATTTTTCCAGAAGATAGTTGAGTATATGTCCACCCACAGGAGCTCCCTTTAATAGAATTTAAAAAATATGGTCAGTATATTTTCCAAGGTCTACTTTATAAAAAAGACTCTTACAGTTACCAAAAGAGATATCGAAACACAGAAATAGACAAAGTAAAAAGAGAAATGAGAAGAAGAAAAAAAAGAATATATAGAAAGTGAATAAATTGTAAAAGTGACAGAGAAAATATTTTAAGAAAAGAAAGAAGAGAAAAAGAGACAGGAACATAGAGAGAGTGATCTCATATTTACTTAAACCTGAAACCTCATAATAATCATTGCGTTACCCATGGGAATTCTATGGCTTTGAAAAACTTTATGATTGCTGGAAGTTTAGAGAGCTATGAAATACATAATTTCTTTTGTAATTGCATTTTCCCTCAGGTGCTGATTCTTAAGACAGTGTAAAGTCTGCATAGGTAGTATTGAAGGTGCAGTCTTAGGAGAGAACATCTTTGAAAACTATATTCTTTGTTATACACTTGTCATCTTTTCCACCTGAATGTTACCTGTTATTCTTATCTTAATGCCAACTTGTAAACATGCTCATACAACGGTCCATAACAAAATACTGGTTCACTTCTCTTCACATTTCTATTGTGATTACATTATTATAATTATAGAAAATGAGTTGAAAAAATAATCAACATCATCATCATTCTAATGTCCACTTTTCCATGCTGACAAGGGTTGGACAGAAGTTATTGGGGTGGATTTTCTACTACTAAATGTCCTTCCTGTTGCCAACTTTCACCTGTCTCCAAGTAAGGTAATATTCCCCATGACCAGGCATGCTTTTGTGGAAGACTGTAATTCAATGACATGGCTTCTTACATGACAGTGACATTCATTCACAATGCCAACACAAAGCCGAGGCAAGAAGACACACATGTACATATGATGGGCTTCTTTCAGTTTCTATTAAACAAATCCACACAGAACAGCTAACAATGTTAGCTGTTAGTTGTGTTTACAACTTTAAAATGTGTACCACTTACCTTATAATCAAATTGTATATCCATAAATTTGCCAAATCTGCTAGAATTATCATTTCGCGTAGTTTTAGCATTTCCAAACGCCTATAAAAGAAAATGAGATTTTTTTTTCTGAAATGTTTTAAATTCAAATTATGCTTAAATTAAATTTTTTTCTACAACTATATGCAAACAAAAAATTCCATATTTAAACTTGTATCAGCCACTGGATTGTGGCCATATTGGGGTACCATCTTGAAGGATTTAGTCGAACAAATTGACCCAAGTATTTATTATTTTTAAGTCTGGTAATTATTCCATCAGTTTTCTGCTGAACTGCTAAGTTAAGGGTATGTAAACAAACCAACACCGGCTGTCAGGTAGTGGAGGGGACAAACACAAACGCACAGACATACACACACAGATATATAGATATATGCAACAAGCTTCCAAACAGTTTCCGTCTAGTAAATTCACTCACAAAAGCACGGGTTGGCCCAGGGCTATAGTAGAAGACAATTGTCCAAGGTGTTGCACATTGGAACTAAACTCAAAACTAGGGCTGGATTAAGATCCACAGAGGCCCTAAGCACTCAAAAGGTTTTAGTGCCCCCACATATATGTAATCCAAAATATAAACAATAATAAACCATAAAATAAATTTTTATTCTTCAAAATGAAATAAAACTAACAGTAAGATGGAAAAGAATGTTTATTTTATTATACTTCCACTTTATTTATATTTGAAAAGTTTTCTCCAACTTTCTTTAATTGCAATGTTTTTGAGCAGATCTTCAAAATTAATCTTCCGTAATGCATCTGCTTCTCTTCTTGGTAAAAATAAAACATCCAACCTGCCTTGTAGCATGGTTGTTTTGATGAGATTTTTAATATACTTCAACTGAGAAAATGAATGCTTAGCTGATCAATTTGTGACCATTAATGTTAAAAATATATGAAAGGTAATGTCTACATTTGGAAAGACACACTCAATATTTATTTTAGCAAGTCTAAAATGATTTCTAATGTGCCGTAAACTATTTACAATTACTGTGGTGCCCACCCTTCCCTCGATGCCCTAAGCATGTGCTTATTTTGCTTAAGGGTTAACCCAGTGCTGCTCAAAACCATATGGTTGCAAAGTGAGCTTTTGGACCACATAGCCATGCCTTCTTCTAATTTTTGCTTTTCCACCTGTTTGGGAAGAATCAATATATAATAACTACACCCACTAGCCACCAATCAAAAGCATAACCAAGGTAGTTTTAGAACATCATTTTTGCTGTGATGGATGGGTCTTCTCAAGCACAGTGAATCACCACTCCTCATCAACTCATCAGGCATTGGTCAGCTTGAGGCAATAGTAGAAAATACTTACCTGTGATGCTACACAGTGGGATTGAACTTGAAACAATGTGGGTAAGAAGCAAACTTCTTAACCACACAGCCAATCACTTCTACCCCATATCTCGTCATGTATTATTCTCTCCTCATATTCTTATGAAACTACCTTCTCACCTCACATCCTAATCCACTGTCTGTATCCTCTTTTATATTCACCTTCTGTATCTTGAGATACTCTGGCATCTCATAACTACCATCTCTACCTCTTTTTCTAGCTACTCCCACCCCACCTTATACTATGTTGACTTGCCATATATCTCATCTATAGCAAGACACCTGTGCTTTCCCTTAATCATACTTTAGTCTCTCAACACCTGACTGACTGACTGACTGACTGACTGACTGTATGTATATATGGATGTATGTATGTATGTATGTATGTATAAAACAGACACTTACCTCTAAAACTGGGTTGGATTTTAAAAGCCTGTCTTTGACCCTTTCAACTTCACTGGAATGAACATTGCATGCTGCTATGTATTGAAGCAACTTTTTGGATGCTTCTGTTTTGCCAGCTCCAGATTCCCCGGAGATAAGTACACATTGGTCCCGATTTTCTCCTCGCATCGATCGATAAGCAGCATCAGCAATAGCAAAGCTATAAATAAAGTGATAGAAAATTCAATTAATTTTGGTAACGGATCTAAAAATAATATATAATATTATATATTTTACAAGGATATATATACTGTAATACTATAATGTACATAATATATATAATATATAAAAATATATATAATATAAATAATAATTAAATATATAATATATAGAAATATATTATGTATAATATATATTTTTTGAATAGTTGCTTAAGGGATGCTTAAAATATCTCATGGAATAGGATATGGTCTAGTCATCTACATAGTTAATCAGATTGTACAGGAAACTATCACAGCAGATGTTGCAGCTCTATAGTCAACTGTTAACTGTTACAAAGAGGTATTAAATTGATGGACCGGGTTATGAAAATTAGAAAAAGAATTATAGCTCAACTAATTAGCAAGAGAATTAGCCTGAATGAGATACAGTTTGGTTTTGTGCCAGGAAGAAATACTACTCTTGCTCTCTTTCTAGTAAAGCAATTGCAGGAGAAGTAAACTACTGCACTTGGCTTTCATCAATCTAGAGAAAGCCTTCAATAGGGTTCCTTGCTCTGCAATCTGGTAACTGTTGTGGAAGCTAGGAAAGATGAATGACTGGAGAGAGACACCCAAGCCATTTACAGGGGTATGGGCAGTAAGGTAAGAGTAAGCTATGAGTCATCATTATCATCATCATTATTTAATGTCTGCTTTCCATGCTGGCATGGGTTGGATGAGTATGGCAATGAATTTAGTATGCAGGTCAGAATTCTTCAAAGCTCAGTTCTCAGCCCCAATTTATTTTCCACCTTCCTCCAGGATATAACAGAAGAATTTAAGACCAGCTGCCTGAGGGAACTGCTCAATGCTGAAGGCCTTATTCTCATGGCTGAATCTGTAGAAGAATTAGAAAAGAAATTCCAGGGTGGAAGCAAAACCTGGAATCAAAGCTAGTTTGGCAAAGACCAATGTTCTCTAGTAAGCAGGAAAACAGAATATACTAATCCCTTCAGGAAAATGATGAAAATGGACCTGTTTGATATGGATAAAAGATGTAAGTAGAAATTCCATATGTTGTACCCAATGTAAACCATGGACACATAAAAGGTGTAGTGGATTCATAGGAAAATTAACAAAGAATAAACTTTGTTTGTGGTAGATGCATAAGAGCAATAAACACCAAGAAAACAGAAGAAATAGTTTTTCTTGAACGACCAGGAGGATTCTTAGAGGTAGTAGGTAGTTTCAGAAAATGAATTGGCTGGGGAAAGTTCAGAGAATTATTATCTCTGTTGGTAATAAAAAGCTTGTCTCTTTCAGAGTGAAAGCCAGATGGTGTGATGCTTATGTATGAACAGCAATGCTACATGGTAATGAAACATGGGCCGTGAATGCAGAAGATATGCAAAGATTAGAAAGAAATGAAACTAACATGCTCCACCTGATGTGCAATGTTAGTGTGCATGTATAACAAGATGCAAATGTGTTGACAAAAAAACTGGGCATAAGAGGAATCTTGTGCCCAGATGAATCTTATGTAATGTGCTAGAGAGAAGACTGTACTAGTATGGTCATGTGATATGTATGGATGAGGACAGTTGTATAAAGAAGAGCTGATCACTAAATATGGATGGAACCTGTGGTGGAGGGAGACCAAGGACAATGTGGGACAAAATAATAGTGAAGACTGACCTAAGGTTGAGTCTTACAAAAGAGATGACAAAACTAAGATGATTGTCAAAAATGAGGTCTTAAAAGCATATGGTTTATGTCAATGCTCTGCATCCTATTTGTACCTGTCAAGTCTTCCCCACAACCCACAACTCACTTTCATAACACCCATCTCTTAATCTCCCTTCTATGGTACTATTTCCTTGCAGGTTGTAATTACATGGGAACACAAAAGCATATATTTCATCCTGTCTTTTGTGCTATCACTTATCCTTCTCTTTGAAACCACTTCCCTTGTCATCCATCCTGCATTCTCAACATCATGCCTTAGCACTACATTTTCTATTGAATCCTTCCTTCTCCTGAACACCCTCTCATACACTGACACCTGCACCCCAACATTTGTTGATCACTCACTGTATCTAACCCCATGAACCTCTGATCTACATCTCAGTTACTGCTCGTCCCTCTCTCTCCCTCCCTCACACTTCATATAATTTCTCTATTTCTCATTTATCTATGACTTTATGACACTGATACTCTCCATCCTTCCTTTTATGTCCTTCCATCTATCACCTCCTCCTCCCTGGCCCACTTCTATTTTCCTTTATCATCTCTTCAAACTGAGATTCACCATTGATCACACCTCCACCCTTGGTTACCAATCACTGCATCCACCTCTATCTCTAACCATCAGTCACCCTCCTTTTATCAGTCTTGAAAACCTACCCATCCAGCTAGGATCAAATTTCTGTCCTTATTCTCCCTTTATCCATCTTTTTGTACCCTGACACTACATCTCCACTATTCTTTCTCTCTTTCCAGCCGGGGGGATCTCCTTTACAAGACACCTGTTCCTGTCGTTCTATCATACATTAGCCTCTCAATACCAAGTACAAAGCTACCTTTAATAATACTGTACTTCGCTCAATTGAGGGGTCTTGTCTTGTGAGTTACTTGGCAACCTCACTAATGCTGGTGCCATGAAAAAAATAAAAAATACCCAGTACATACACTATAATATGGTGGGCATTAGGAAGGGCATCCAGCCATAGAAACCATGCCAATACAGACATTGGAGTTCAATGCAGTTGTTTGGCCCATAGAATCTTGTCAAACTATCCAACTCATACTAACATACAACTATGACGTTTAATGATGGTGATGACAACAACGATGACGATGATGATGAATTTGCAGAGTAAGGGTATTATTAACTAAACTGATGGTACGCTATTTGTACTCCTTTATTTTTTTTTCTTAATTTTAGTGGGTTGAAAGGTAAAAATTAATTCAAATTGTATATAACTCAGAGCTTAAACTTCCAAATTCTGGAATATCCTTAACAAAAGTCTTGTCACGTAGGTTCTTTAATCTAGAGTAAATGATTTGAGATAAAATTTTGTTAGCATTAGCTAGGCATAACTTAACATTTTGCTTATCATAATTTACCGCCTGATAGTCAAGAATGAAACAAAACTCAAATTCTATACTTTAGCAAAAGATGATGCACAAATTTATTCTAATGTTAAATAGCAAATAGAAAGAAAGAACTTACCATGGAGTGACCACTGCAAGCAAAGTAGGAACTTTCCATACAGTGATCACTGCAAGGGAGACTACCCTTGATTACATAGAAAAATAATCTACACATGAGTTATATATATATTTTTTTTACTTGTTTTAGTCATTTGACTGCGGCTATGTTGGAGGACCGCCTTTAGTCGAGAAAATCGACTCCAGGACTTATTCTTTGTAAGCCTAGTACTTATTCTATCGGTCTCTTTTGCCGAACCGCCAAGTTACGGGGACGTAAACACACCGCCATCGGTTGTCAAGCGATGGTGGGGGGACAAACACAGACACAAACACACATACATACATATATACATATATATACATATATATATATATATGTATGATGAAGAAATGGATATAAGTGTGGGTGGGGGAGAGAAAGGAAAGCAAAAATTAATAGTATCATTTACAGTTGTGAAAATGATTTAAATAAGGGAAATTCACTTAAAGAAAAAAGCCAAAGAGGAAATCATTAGCTGCCAAAGTAGATAATAACATA
>NC_068986.1:45334241-45336139 GCF_001194135.2 Octopus bimaculoides
CGGTGGAGTTTTTAGGTAAATGCACAACAATTTGAAAAACTTTCTTGCCAATGTTTTAAGCTCTAACTATTACCAATTGTAATATTTTGTAAAGCTAGTGCAAACACACACACACACACACACGTTATAATATGGTTATAAAGTTAAAATTTAGAAAGATCCCAAATACACACACACACACATTAACTGTTTCCAAAAAAGTAAACAGCTATAAGAGCTGACATGCCTATAGGTGCAGGCATGGCTGTGCGATTAAGAAGCTTGCTTTGCCTCTGCCAATGACTGAAACTAGTAAAAGAGTAACAGACCTTGGCTACATATTCTCATGTAATTGTATGTCTATCATTATCTTTTAACATCCACTTTTCCATGCTTGCATGGGTCAGATGGAATCAAGTAAGGTAATATTTTCCCATAGCAAGACATATTTTGTTACAGAAGACTGGAAATAAATAATCTCACTTTTATGATGATGAAGCTCATTAAGAAAGATCATGTGATGCCTTGACAAGGGTACACACAATAACATTCACACATCTCTCTCTTGGTCCCTACACACATGTGCACGCACGCATGCGATAAGCTCCTTTCAGTTTCTGCCAACCAAATCCATTTACAAGGCTTTGCTTGACCTGAAGCTGTAGTAGCTGACACTTGCCCAAGGTGCCACACAATAGGACTGAACCCAAGACCACATGGTCAGGGAATAAGCTTCTTAACTACATAGCCATGCCTGCATCTATATATTTATTTATCCACAATACAAATTGATTTTCTTTTCACAAGGAAACAAGATATTTGAAATTGGTCATGTAAAAGCAGTCTTCTATTTAATCTAAATATTTTTATTGATTTATGGGTTTTGATTGCAATATAATGCATTTAATAAAATATAATGTTTTAAAATGACTTTCTTATTCTACACATATTCTTTCATTAAAAAAGGCAGTTAAAGTCGAACTGAAACCCACAGGCTTATGAAACCAGAGCTTATTCATATTTTCAAGGTGTTTATAGGCTGAAAATACAAAATTCAAATCCTTAACAGAGTACCAGTCTATAAATAGGTTAACTCCCAAGGTGTCATTGATACTCATTTTCAGCTGAGTGTACTGCAGTAACATGAAATGAAGTGACTTGCTAAAGGACACAATGCAATGCCTAGTCTGAGAATCCAACTCATGACCTAACAATTGTGAACACTACATCTGAACCACTAGGGCACACACTTTCACATTGTGTATGTTGCTTACTATAATATGACAGTGTTAAACCCTTTAGCATTTAAACTGGCCATATCCAGCCCAAATATTCTACCTGTTTAATGTTCAAACCAGCCTCTAATACCTATCCTACAATGTCATTCTAAAAATATGCAATCACATCATCAAAATCTCAAAGTTACAGGAAAATGCATTATTAATTAAAAGCAGTGTGATTGAATAAGCATTACATTTGAGGGGTTAAATGGAAAGAATATTGGAATGATTTCTCATTACCTTCCCCTAAACAGCAATAAACCAAAGATATTTGGAGGAAAGGAAATAAAAGTTGTAATACTCGAACTCTATCCAGGAATATCAATAATCTAAATGAGGTGAAACATCTCCATTGTATAATATTCCCTTGATTTTATCTACTTGCTCAAGAGAGGATTAGATTGTATCAATTTGCTCATGAGAACATTTGAATCAAGCTCTCCAAGTTATTTATACAGTGCATACTGTATTTGTGGAGGCGCAATGGCCCAGTGGTTAGGGCAGCAGACTCGTGGTCATAGGATTGCAGTTTCGATTCCCGGACCGGGTGTTGTGAGTGTTTATTGAGCGAAAACAGCTAAAGCTCCATGAGGCTCCGGCAGGGGATGGTAGCAAACTCTGCTGTACTCTTTCACCACA